>NW_019392645.1:1752176-1827176 GCF_000648675.2 Cimex lectularius | reverse complement strand
TTGTTTTGTACCTACTATCCTTCAAGTTATGGGGCATCCTAGATATTGATATACTTGATATGTGACCGAGCGGCGTAGGAAAGTGAGCTAAAATATTTTTTTATCTAGAAACAAAGTTGATATTCGTTTTCCTCACCCCACAAAACCCCTGATTACAATTTTTTTTTGTTCATAAATTCACAAATTTGATTGCAGTAGCCATAGTACGGGTATCTTAGAACTTAAGATACTTAATTTGCGACCGAAGTGACTTAGCTAAGTAGGCTCAAATATTTTTTGAACTGGAAACAAAATTGATATTAGTTTTCTTGCACACTCAATCACTTCCAGGAAGCCTTCGAGTTTCCATGGTGATACAACTGATTCCATGCTGGTGAAACAACTCCACTATACTTTTTCGTAACTTAAAATCCCATAAACAACACGAAATAGCACAAACCTAGTCTGCAAATAAATTCGAACCAGAGATATAAAATAAAAGGTTGGAGGGTTATTTGTTGGTTTCATTCTTATTTTTCTCGCTTATAATGACATAAAATCATAATGGAACAGCGGAGAACGGAGAAAAAGAAACATTGCCCCCCGTCCATCCAAAATTTTAATTACTGCTATGAAATTTTGTATTTCAGGGCTTTAAAAGATGCTTAAAACAACACAGAATTGTTTTGTAAAATTATATTTTTTTGGCCTACTATCCTTCCAGTTATGCTTTGCCAGTGCTTACATCTAGCCATGTGGGCATCCTAGATATTGATATACTTGATATGTGACCGAGCGACGTAGGAAAGTGAGCTAAAATATTTGTTTATCTAGAAACAAAGTTGATATTCGTTTTCCTCCCCAAAACCCCTGATTACAATTTTTTTTTGCTCATAAATTCAAAATGAATCCGATTCTTTTATTTAAATTGTTTTTCGCTTACTTTACTGAAAGCGGCTTTAGGTTTTGTGACTTTTTATGTAAATAATCACATTTAGTATAATCCTCCATATTTCTTTTTTATCCTAGATAGAACAACAGATCGACTTTTATATATAACAACCTGAAATGAATGCGTAGCAAAGTTAGAAACGTGGACTTTGTAAATAAATTTGAACATGAGAAAATAAATAAAAAACGTTTGAGGTGTTTTGATTGAATTCATCCTTGTTTCCTCACTTATACTGACATAAAATATACACATTGTTGTCATAGATTTAAAGAGGAGATGTCACCTTTCCAATGGTTGTACTGAAATTGAATTTGGATAAAATCCAGAGGAGTTATGAATATTTAAATGGAACAACATGACACCTCGGAAAAAGGAAAATGATCCTGGCTAATCTTGCCCAAAAATGGACACTTTCGTCCATTTATGGTTGCCAATTGAAATCCGCATTTCAGGGGTTGAAAGGGTGTCTAAAAGAAATCCAAATTATTTTTTGAACAAACAAAATTGGCCTACTTTACTGAAAGCATCTTTTGTTTTTAGTTTTTATATATCTAATCTCAAATACTACTGCCCTCTACATTATTTTCTAGAGAGAACAACAAATCGACTGATATATTATGAATTTATCACTATTGGAAAAAGTTTAAATATTGTAAACCAAAATAGCCAGAACACATTGTCCTAAGGAAAGTTCAAGGTCTGAAATATGGGCTGGTGGAAAATTGAAGTCAAATCCTGAAACGATTCAGCACAGTGATAATTTTTTATTAATTGAAACTTGAGTAATAGCCCAAAACATGTAGAATAAACGAGAGCTTTGAGGAGCTTTTGAAATCCTAAGGGCGTCTCATACGTTTAACCGGCTTAGCAACTCACCCCCAAAGTACTTCAGTCAACGTCTTAATATCAAAATATCATACTTTTTCTCATAAATTTATTACGTGTCATGTTTAACTAAGGTAATAAATTACGTTACTAAAGACTGTAATACTCCATTTTATTTTATAATTTGTAAATATTGACTGTCCTTTATATGAAATACAAAAGGTGAGGTCTAAACATAACTGACTGATCTTTCATCGTCAGACAAGCCAATCCAACGAGGGTGGCAGACCAAAACGATCACAAATGACCCAAACTATTTATATGTATTTATATTTTTGCATTAACATTATTGTGCATCAATAAAGATTAATAGCAGGTTGTATTTATGGAGCAATTAAAGGGGGACTTATGCTTAGCAAGCGTCAAGGCCTGTTTCTGCCTAAGCACGGGACTATTTCACAGGAAGGAAGGCTAAACTAGATAGATAGATAGATGTAATATTTCAGGGTATGGTATACTGCGCCCTTTAAGAGCTATTGTATCCCCTGTGCTCTGCCTAAAGCGCATCGGTGAGTCCTATTTCATCTAGAAACTTGATTAATAGGCCCGGTTTCAGTGGTTGTAATTCTTCTATGGTCACATTGTACATCCCAAAACACTTCCTCCTGCGGGCTAGTGTAGCTCCGCAGTTTGTTAGTAAGNAACATATTTTAAATGGGAATCGCTCTGAAGGAGGACCAGTCCATTAAATATCTGGGAATCATATTCGACAAGCGATTTTCGTGGAATGGACAGATTGAATATATACGCGCCGAAGCTTTACAATTGATCATCATTCTATCCCGATCTGCTAAAGAATATCGGGGATTGGGCAGTAAAGGCTAGATATAAACTGGTGCCATCTTGCCCATCTTCACGTATGTAACTTCAGTATGGAGCGATGCCCTTAAAAAATATAATCATAAAAGAATGAAAAGTGTGCAACGGAGGATCGCACTGCGAATCATTAAAGACCCCATAGATATTATAATTCAAGAGATGGTAGATGTAAAAAGGAAGCTTCAATCATGCTTTCCCCACCTACCAGTAGGACAACTGTTACCACTAAATCAATGCCCATCAACCCATCAATTGATACAGTAGACATAAAAGAAGATTATAAAAAGGCAGTTCAAGCCACTTAAGCGAAGTAACGATAGTCCAAGTGATAAGAGCAGCGGTGTATTGAGCCGAAGATCATAGGTTCGAATCCCACTCGTGAAACTAGCTTTTTCATCTCAACCAAGACCTTAGATTAAAAGTATAATTAATTAAAATAATTAATACGGTCAATTATGACTTCTAAATACATATATTAGTGAGTGTATAATTTGGTCAACTAGGTGTGCCTATGCTCGCTGTGAAATTTTCCCTTGCTATAGACTTTTTTTTGCTCTTTGTTCCTTATGTAATTTAATATACATTTGTCCTATTTTGGCTCGGACCTGATCAATTCTTTCAGCATACTTTTCAGGAATGAACCATGGTTCTCTTGGTAGAAGCACCAGTTACCATGTTTACTTTATTTTAAAGAAGTTCTTTTGTAAAATTGTGTATACGATAATTATAAAAATTTGTATATAAGTACTATAATGGCCCCTAAATACACTTTTTTAAAAAAACATTTCTGTTCTACGAAGGGGGTTCTGGTTCAATGACAATGAACTATACAGGGTTCTAATCACAATCTTTTTTCCAGTGATCCGGATTTTCCAGGAGTAATTCTCTACGATGGAAAATTTGGAAAAAAAGGCTATTTTTTCTAAATAGCCTCTACATTGATACTTTTCGTGTTTCAGTAAATTAGGTTCAAAAATTTTTCCATCAGAAAGAAAGTTGATATTCGTTTTCAGCACCCAGAAAAACACCTGGAGAACAGAGACTTTCCTATTTTTCGAAAATTACAAAAATGGTGTTTAACTTTGAAATGACTCCACCGTACCACAGGAAACTTTAGTCTTTCAGAACCCTCTAAACCACGCGTAATGGCACAAACTATTTATTATTTGGAAATAAATTAAAACAAGAGAAGTAAAATAAAACGTTTGCGATGTTTTTGTTGATTCCAACCTTCTTTTATCACTAATAATGAAACAACATATAAACCTGGTTGGCATAGGGTTAAAGAAAAGAAATTCATCTTTTGAACGGTCGTATGGAGTCAATCAAGAATGTTTATGCATTTTTAAATGGAACAACAAAGAGGAAAAATTCGCCCCCGGCAAATCCGACCTAAAAATAATTATTTTTTGTTTCTTATGAAAATTCATTTTTTAAAGGCTTTAAATCAAGGCTTTAAAGGTACCTAAATCGAATGAGAATTGTTTTTTGAAAAACTAATTTTTTTTTTTTGGCCCACTTTACGAAAAAGGTTCTTTCGGTTTTAGTACATTTTTATATATTTAATCCTCATTTAACATAATCCTCCATGTTATCATCCTAGGTAAAATAGCAAATCAACTAATGTAAAATAACCTGAAATCCGTGGACAACAAAAGCAAAATCCTGGCCTTTTTAAATAAATTATAACAAGAGAAATAAAATAAAACGTTTTAGTGTTTATTTTTTAAAATTTCATCATTACCTTTCTCACTTATGGTGGCATAAAATACAAACATTATTGACACAGCCTGAAAATTAAAAGATTCAGTTTTCCAATTACCGGCGGCGAATCTACCCAAAAATGTCGATTTCTTTCCGATAAAAAATTACCGATGGCGAATCCACCCAAAAATGTCGATTTTTTGTTTCCGATAAAAATTACCGGTGGCAAATCCACCCAAATTGTCGATTTTTTAATTCCGATAAAAACACTAACGGTGGCGAATCCACCCAAAAATGTCGATTGTTTTATTTCCGATAAAAAATTACCGGCGGCGAATCCAACTAAAAATGTCGATTTTTTTAGTTCCGATAAAAAATTACCGATGGCGAATCCACCCAAAAATGACGATCTTTTGTTTCCGATAAAAATTACCGGCGGCGAATCCACCCAAAAATGACGATCTTTTGTTTCCGATAAAAATTACCGGTGGCGAATCCACCCAAAAATGACGATCTTTTGTTTCCGATAAAAATTACCGGCGGCGAATCCAACTAAAAATGTCGATTTTTTTATTTCCGATAAAAAATTACCGGTAGCGAATCCACCCAAAAATGACGATCTTTTGTTTCCGATAAAAATCACCTGTGGCGAATCCACCCAAAAATGTCCATTCCAAATTTCCTATAAAAATTCCTATTTTAGGGCTTTAAAGGTTGGCTTAAATAAATCTCAATTGTTTTTTGTTTGTTTTTCGCACAAAAACTTTTGGCCTAGTTTACTGAAAGCCTGTTGTGGTTTTTGTAACTTTTTATGCATCAAATCTCATTGAACACGATTCTACATATTATTTTCTTATCTTGGGTTTAACAACGTTGATACATGTGCATTGAAATGCATTACAAAAGCAGAAAAACATGTTTAAAAAACTATGCAATTTACATTTTTTTAAATGTCTACACTCCTAGGGCTTATTGTGCAAAACCGCTCAGACATTTTTGTAATATTTTTCCACCAAGTATGACCAAAAAAAGTTTCAATGAGATAACATAATGAGACTAGTTAGGATCTATCTGATTAGAAAAGTCCATAATAAAGCAATGTTCCACAGTTTAAGCCATGGGCTTTCTACACTTAAATTAATAATAATAAAGATAAAAATAATAACTATGGTACAAATTACAACTGAGATACGTTTGACTGCTCCAAAAGGATAATAGTGAATTAAAAAAGTGTCTAATAAGGGAACGTTTTGCAGCGAAGACAGGCAGACCCTCGTTAATCTGTAAGTATTAAGGATCGAATTAGAAGCTGTTTTAGCAATGGGCTTTCTACTTTGAAATAATAATAATTGTTGTATAAATTACAACTGAAAATTTTTAATTTCTCCAAAATTGTATCCAGCCTTTAATCTTTATTGAAGCAAATTAATGTTAACGCAGAAATATATAAATAGTTTAATCATTTTCGATCATTTTGCTCTATCTAGTTTCGTTGAAATTGTCTGTCAGTTATGTCTAGACATCCTTTGGTATTTCACAAATAGGACATCAATATTTCGAAATGATAGAATAAAATTATTTATATTTTATAAAATTACTGTCTTTAGTATTAAGACGTTGATTGAAGTACTTTGGGGTGGGCTAGGCCTGGACGCTAGCTAAGCCTAAGTCCCCCCCACCTGGACTACTCACGACCGCGACTCGGATTTGCTCTCCAAACGCAATAGCGAATGTCAATCATTGAATAATTCTGCAAAATTTGACAAAACAACTTCAATAAAATAAACGTTGCAACTCGCTTCCACGGAGATGCTTCCACCAGGAGAAACACGGTTCATTCTCGGACGGTATGCTCAAAAAATTGACTAGGTCCGAACGTAAATAGGACAACTATATATTAAATTACATAAAGAGCATAGTGGATTAGAAAAGTCTATAATGGTGGAAAATTTCCCAGCGAGGCCAGGCAGACCAAGTTGATCTATAAGAACTAAAGATCCAATTAGAACCTGTTTTAGCAATGTGCTTTATTTTTCGAAATAATAATCATCATTATTATTATAACTGACAACTTTTAATTGCTTCATAAATGTAGCCTGCCTTTAATCTTTATTGACGTACATTAATGTGTTAATGCAAAAATATAAATACGTATAAATAGTTTGGTCATTTGTGATCATTTTGGTCTGCCTACCCTTTAAGATTTAACACGTCAGTTATGCTTACATCTCACCCATTGGTATGTCACAAACAGAACAGTCATTATTTCCAAATGCTAAAATAAAATTGAGTATTACAGTTTTTAGTAACATAATTTATTATCTTAGTTAAACATGACACGTAATAAATTTATAAGAAAAAGTCAAGCGTGTGAGACGTCCTTAGGATTTCAAAAGCTCCTCAAAGCTCTCATTTATTCTAGATGTTTTAGGTTATTACTCAAGTTTCAGTTACTGTGCTGTATCGTTTCAGAATCTGACTTTTCAATTTTCGACCAGCCCATATTTCAGACCTTGAACTTTCCTTAAGACAATGTGTCCTGGCTAATTTAGTTTTCATTATTTAAAGTTTTCTAATATTTCGTAATATTCTTTCGGTGTTTTTTCTGCCTAAGATTAAAAGATAATATGGAGGATTATAACAAATGAGATTAGATAAATAAAAAGTTATACAAACCTAAAGATACTTTCTGTAAAGTAGGACAAATTAAAAAAGAAAAAGAAAAATTGGATTTGTTTTAAACACCTTTTAAATACGAATTTTCATAACAAAACGAAAAATACAGATTTTTAGGCTGGATTCAACGAGGGCAATTTTTTCACTCTCCGATGTGCTGTACTTCCAATTAAAAATTCATAACACCTCTAGATTTAATCCAAATTGAACGTTTTTACAATCAATGGAAATCTGGAAAAATCGTGGAAATTTCTCATCTTCCAGCATATGTGAACACGGTTTATATTATGTAATTATAAGTGAAAAAAATAAAGGTTAAAATTTACACACAAAAAAAACACCTAAAAATCAGAAATCGCCAAAGTACGTTCAAAGATCTATTCCCTCATTAAATTATTGTAATTTGATTCTTGATCAACTTGGTCAAAGGGTTGGAGAGGATCAAGGTAAGTATCAAATTACAAGTACACCCTGCATCAGGGGGAAATATAACGCTTGATCCAAAAAAAGGTTTTTTTTTCTTCTTCAATTGCATTGATAAAACATCCGAAAAATGCTCTTGAACGCATAGAAAAGTCTAAGCTTTTTTCAGACAAAAAATTGTACTATTTCAGGCGTTTTAACTATTTTTCTTCAACCTTGTTTTTTTTAATACTAGAATTCTTCATCTGAAACTGGTCGATTTTAGTGGATTCTGATGAATGATGATAAAAGAAAAAGACGACGAGGGGAGGAAAAGGACGGACAAATTTCAAGTCAGTTCAATGTAACGTAGTACGACCTGAAAATCATCACAAAGGACTAAATGGCGAACAATGAAAAAAGTATGCCATAAAAATTTAAATTGATTTTATGCTTTCATTTTAAAAAAATGAAAAATCGAAATGGTTCCATAGTTTGAAGCTCGAAGCTTTTGAACGTTTTTCATTTGGGCTGATTAAAATCGACCTAAAAATTCAAACTTACCATATCCATAGAATTTTTTTTAGGTTACTCAACTTCTAATTAGAACGTTCTGTTCCAAAGAGCCTCATCCATCTAAATTTAGATTTTCACACCATGGACTCCCGTCCGTATTTAGAACATTGTTTTAAATTTAATATTCCAGATTTTTATTAAAAACGTGGTAATTATTTTTTTTAAATTTTTGAATAGTAGACTAAACACTCTTGGAATTGATTTTTATGCTGCTATGATTCAATTATATGATCTTTTCTTTTTCCTAGAGAGAAAAAACTAATATTCATACTTTTTTGATAACGTGGATTACAACTATATTAATATGTAGTTATATTAATATTAATTAATAAATAATGTATTAATTATGTTGTATTTCTTTTTAGAATTGATTTCCTTTTAAATATTTTGTTTAAAATGTATTTTTTATGGTATATATATTAAATTTAAATATATAAAAAAAGATTTCAACTTATTTCATTTTTAGGGATAGGTCATACAAGACCTGATTTTCTTAAGAGAAAAGTACAGATGATAGCTTAAAAAAAAAAATCAAGCTTTAACATCTCATCACCTAACATGAACTTGAATTATTTCTCGCCCTTTTCAAAAAATTATCCCAAGTTTTGAAAGTCAAACCCATCATGCAAGTGACTTGTCGATGTAACAAAAAACAAAAAAATATAGGACTGACATACGCACCTTTATGACCGGGTATGATGTTGCCGATGGGAAAGACACAACTAAACTGACTCGTCTTTAACACTGGTTTTCACTTCTCCTCCCAGACTGGGTCTATTTAAAGTCTCCGTTTATTTCTAGACCCGAAATGCTATCGTAGAAAAGTACTACGATCAGCCCAATTTATTATGCCAGCTTATTTCCATTTTCTAAATTTCATCTTTATCTATTTCTTTAACTTTTTTCGGTATGTTTTAAACGCTTGAAGCCCCTTACTGTAATATAACTTGATTTGTATATATTTTTATGTATAAATCGAAGTTTCACGTTTTTTAACGTTTAATAATTGAGTTTTTGTCTAAAAAAATGTAAATTGCTAAAGAAAATGAAAAATAAAATATTAAAAAAATTAAAAAAGACGGACAGATAAGATTTGTTTTAGATTTTTAATTAACAATTTAATATCGCGTATTTCCTCCTCTTGCCTTAATTACATCTCGAAGATGCCTCGGCGTACTTTCTACCAGTCTGGAAATGTCTCTTTGCTGGAGGTTAGCTCATTCTTCACGACGAGTCCTTTCAAGATGGCGGAGTGGATCAGGATGGACGTGCTCTTATTTGTCTTTTGAGGTTATCCCATAAATGTTCGACGAGGTTCAAGTCTGAAGAAGGGGCTGATGGTGGGTGTTGAAGGTACGTTTGAACTATGCGAGCGACATGCGGACGGGAATTATGGTGCATTGGAATAGGATTGTCGCTGATTTCATCGAGGATAGGTAACGCATGATGTTCCAACATTTCATCCATACACTGAGCTACGTTGAAAAGGTTGGCGGGAAAAATTACAACCTTCGTACCTTTCATTTCGCCTTCTCCACACTCTTTCTCGACAATCTGGAGATCGTAGAGCAAATTTACACGCATCTGTAAATATATTACGCAGGGCGGGCGACCATGACCCGAGGGGTTAAATGCCTGGGTAGACTCGTACCCCATCCAAAAGGTCCGGGACTTGGTCGGCTCACGTGTCCTGCATAAACCTCTTGGTCTTGTTCACAAACCCCAAAATTTTGGACCATTTTATCTGATGATTTGGTGATGTCCTCTCCTTCAAAAGTTTGAAATCTATGCCTGGCATACCTATCACACTCTGCGAGGTAGTGCCTTATCGATTGCTTAGGTCCGGGGGACAGATTCCATTCTTTTAGGAATTGTTTCATGCCCCAGTTATTAATACTGTCTTTCGCTGTGCTTATAGAGTGGGGTAATACCGGTTGTGGCCCGACAAACGCAGTATTTGAGCCTTCTTTGGCCAGGCTATCCGCCTCTTCATTGCCATAGTGTCTTTATGTGCTGGTATCCAAATGAGGGTTACCCTATTCTCGTACCTGGTAGTGATCCTATTAATAAGTTCAACAGTTTCCTCCACCAGCCTAAATATTGATTGCTCTTTTTGTAGTGACTTAAGACTGGCCTGACTGTCGGAAAAAATTCTAATATCTTTCCCTTGATTTTATTATCCATAAGTGTTCTGCAGCAAACATTAATGGCCAATATTTCCGCCTGAAAAACGGAGGTGTTATTACCAAGAGGGGATGAGATGCTGATCCCTAATTTATGTATATGTATTTCAGAACCGCTACCCTTGCCTTTAATGAGTGAGCCATCGGTAAAACAGTCTAGGCTACGATGGTCATCATCCGCGCTGTAGTTATATTCACGCGGAGTAACTACCTGGAAGTATTTTTTCCCTGAAGGGCGAATCTTTTTATCGCTAACGCTTAATAGTTGGCCGATGACCTTACTCAACAATTGTAGGATTTTCGAGTGACCTATGTTGTTTCCCTTATGGTTCCAACTGCCTTCACTAATTAATCTATAGCAGCTGGTTAGTGCTCTGACCTTAACCTCTATGTGTAGAGGTGTACGCATCTATAAAACGTACAGCAGACCAATCGTCCAAAGACCAATGGCTGTGTTCTCGAGCAAATGGGAGCCGTGCAGCTCTGTGTGTTCTGGACAATTCTGGTACTCTTACGGGTAAAAACGTTATCAGCCCATACTGATTTAATCGTCTTTGAGCAGTACGGTCAGAAATTTGGACACCTCGAACTTCCTGGAGCTGATGATTCGCTTGAACAACAGTATGGTGCCGGTTTCGCAAAGTTCTCAAAGTCAAAAAACTGACATACTGTGGTTCTGTTATCCCTAAGGCGTCCGGTACCGGGCCTTCTACGGTAGGACCCAGTTTCTGGAAAATGTCTAACGGCGTTCCGCTGTGTTTCGTAAAGAACTCCGATGACAATTTCCACATACCTGATGGAACGTCCATCATCAATAAGTGCCACACCGTGCACACCTCAGTTTAAAAACTGAAATTAAGAAAACAAAGCTGAAAACTATAGTTTATTGCTTCAGAATTCTAATGAAAAACTAAACATTGAAAAATCCTTTACCCTTGTTTTGGATTAAGGATTGATATTCCCAATTTAAAACATAGCAGAAACAAATATTTATTGGTAAAAACAATGAGACAAATTAATGGCAGAATTTTCTTTTATTGCGAAAATGAAAAAAATCAGTTGGGTGGAATTTTTTGCCTGTCAGTGTACATAGTTTTCTAATGTTTTTTAATATATAATTTTTTTCTGTATGACTCATGTTGTCGTGTCAACTACCATTAAAAGAAAACCAACTGGTTGCCATTTTAGTAGTTCGTTTAAGACATTTCTAGTTAGATAGTTCCAATATGCAATATTATGATGTTAAGCCAATCTTAACTACCCTGAAGGTGGCGATCTCATCAAACTGCTATCTGAATGGGACTTTGGTCTAGGTGATCTGGACTGCACGATTTACTTCATAAGAGAGAGAGAGAGGGTGGAAAAGCCTTTCACTTAGAGAAACATACCTAGAACCTGTTTTATAGATTTCATCTCTTTATGAAACTGAGAACTCTAATTGGATTATGAATCTGTTAGCTTCGGAATGCAGGCAACCGTTCAAAAATACCCACTGATGTTAATTCTATTTTTCTAAGTGGCATTCTGTCGCTTATCTCTCTATCTCATTTTCACAGACGGCTCGAAGTCATGGATGAAGTTCGGCGCTGGTTTGGCCCTCAATTGGTTAGACGTAAGATGAACAAGCTTCCTAGCGGGCACCTCCGGGGTTCGGGTACCTCCAGGCTAAAGGGATTTTTAACTGTATATAGTGTTCGTTTGTATTTGTGTTGTGTTTATGTACTTTATTGGAATGAATGTAATTTATTAGCGTGATAGGAAAGGGGTTGCTTAACCCCGCTTCGAGGAATATCTAGTACTCTGGGGTGAGTGTGTGACGTCTGGAGAAATGTAAATTATTAGCGAGAATGTAGTGGATTCAAATCCGCCCCGAGGAATACCGAGTACTCTGGGGAGTGAATGTGACTTCTATGTTTATATCGGGTGTTATGTTTATGTTACTTTATAGGAATGAATGTAATTTATTAGAATTAATTAAGGTTTTTTAGTTGAGATAAAAAAGTCCAAGTCAGTGGAGCGGGATTCGAACCCACGATCTTCGGCTAGATACGCCGCTGCTCTACCACTTGAGCTATCGTCAATTTCGCTTGGTCAAGCGTCAATTTAATAAAACTTTATCTTTCTCCCACGTTGTCACCTCCTGTGGTTCCATTCTTTCCTTTCGGACACTAATTCTTCGCCCCAAATAAGCCCCCATCCTGTAATATGCCCCCAAAAAAGAGTACTATCACCAACCCTATGGTCACTGGTAGTTGACCTTAACAAGCTATAAAGGTACAAGGATACTCTGGAGATATAGTGAAATAATGAGAGGCAAATTCGGCCAGTTTACTTGGAGGCTAATCCTAAAATGACCTTATGGTGATATCTTACGATTGTCAGACCATATGTGTTGGGCAAAAATAGGACAAAGAAAGATAGTGCAAATTTTACAAACAATCCAAAGAAACCCTAAGTGTGATGGCCACCGGCAGTACCACGGTACCCGCTAGGTGCCACTACCTGTTATGGAATGGTCTCGCCCTCCACTCTGCAGCCAATCAGAGTAGAGCTCTTGCGAATATTAGCTCTTTAGCAGGGACACTGCCGCACTGACTTCAGTCTCCCCAACGAGCTCTCACCTCAAACCTCGAGACTCGTCAACCGTTGAGCTCACCCCAATCACTAATGGAGCACCGACAACGACGACGGCAAGGGTACTCGCAACATTAGCCTGAAACTCGCCTTCTCAACACATCCGACTTGGCTATTGGCCAACTGCTGCACCCGAGTCCGTTCAACCGCTGCAGAGTCAACCGACTCACGGCCCCCGAACAGCAGCCAACGTTCATTCGGTCACGGACCACAACCAACGGCACACACATGGTCCGGGCCTCGATACATCGTCTCAACGCTACGAAAAAAAAACACCGGCCCTTCTCAGGCTTACTCTATCTCAAAAACTCCCAGTCACTAAACTTAGCATCATTGGTGCTATTAAAACAACATCCACGGCCGTGATGGAATGTATAGTCAAGGTGCTACACTTGCTCATATTGGTCGAATATGGATATTAAAGGGGAAGCAGTGTGGAAAGGAAGAAAATAGCAAGTACCAAAATTTTTGACAAAGTAAAAAATAACGGACACGGCTAAAACTAACTAGACTTTAAAAAATCATTCATAATATTGAAAAGAGAACTGACTGGAAATACAAAGCAAAAAATGTTAAACTTGCAGTTCGTCTATGGTATTCTATGGTATACGGACGGCTCAAAGACGAGGAAATGGCATGGGCATGAAGGCTAAACTTTGATCACCACGGTGCCGTCCAAAACCATCTTTCAAACCGAACTGCTTGCCAAAACCTGTGCAGATGCCTGTCCAAAACTTTTAGCACCAGTCTTTGATAAACTCAAAAAATTATTTTTAAAAAGTCGGATTTGTTTTAAGCACCTTTTAATACCCTTAAATACGAATTTTCATCACGATAAAAAATTTTAGATTTGTTGGCTAGATTCGACAAGGCCGATTTTAGTTTTCACCGTTCCATTTAAAAATTCATAACTCCTTTGGATTTTATCCAAATTCTACGATAAGGGAACCGTTGAAAAGCTGAAACTATCTTCTTTCAGCCAGTGCCTCAATATTTAGATTTCTCATCATAATCAGTGAGAAAAAACAAACACCCCTCGAACGTTTAATTTTATAGCTTAGGTCATCATTTATTTGCAGAGAATATATTTGCGCCATCAATTAAATTATAGAATTCCAAGTTGCTATAAAATTTCATGTAGATCCGTGGAGTCGTCTCAAAGTTATCACCGTTTTTTATGGTTTAAAAAAATCGAGAGCGAAAAATTTTAGAATTTTTTCCCAAAAATTTGTCATCAGGGGTTTTGTGGGGTGAAGAAAACGAATATCAATACAAAATTTCATAGCAGTAATTAAAATTTTGGATGGACGGGGGGCAGTGTTTCTTTGTCTCCGTTCTCCGCTGTTCCATTATGATTTTATGTCATTATAAGCGAGAAAAATAAGAATGAAACCAACAAATAACCCTCCAACCTTTTATTTTATATCTCTGGTTCGAATTTATTTGCAGACTAGGTTTGTGCTATTTCGTGTTGTTTATGGGATTTTAAGTTACGAAAAAGTATAGTGGATTTGTTTCACCACCATGGAATCAGTTGTATCACCATGGAAAATCGAAGACTTCCTGGAAGTTATTGAGTGTGCAAGAAACTAATATCAATTTTGTTTCCTGTTCAAAAAATATTTTAGCCTAGTAGCTAAGTACTAGCAAAGCATAATTTGAAGCTCAATTGCCAAAGGTTGCTCTTCCTGGCATAATGCCCATAGCTGAAAGACAATCCCTTAGTGCACTCTAGTCTCGAGAAGTACAGAGGATACTTGCCAACCTTAACCTTAATGCCTTTGACCACACCGATCCTTAGGTAATCATGGGTCCAACAGCTGCTGTATATAACCGAAGGAAACCGATTTAGTCCCAGTTTTTTTTTTATTTGGTACCACCCAACCTTATGATCTCTCCTTACGTCTCCGCCTGAAAGCCAATGGCATATTACCCAAGGCTTATATAAATTCTCATTCTAGGTTTATTTCCACAGATTCTTCTGGCCCATACTAGGGACGGCTCAAAGATGGGAAAATGGTATGAGCATGGGTATGGGTAAATTTTTAGCACCTGGTCCTCAGCACCACCACAACCGTCTTTAAAACCGAACTGCAAGCCAAACCTGTGCACATGATATAAACAAAAACATCTCATAGGTACAACAAAAATCATTCTTTCAAATAGTCAGGCAGCTCTGAAGGCTCTCCAAGCTTACAAGATTACCTTAAAAATTGTCTGGAACTGCCTAAATACCCTAATAATACTGGGAACTTAAAATAGGCAAACATTACACTATTACAGTGAGCCCCCACGTCATCAGGGAATACAGGTAATGAGACAGCAGATATACTTGCTACAAAAGGAGCCTCGGAACCCACAAGCAAGAATCCATGTTGTGGAATAAACTATAGCCACTGCCACTCCATACGTTGGGGATTAACTGTAGTCGTTGGTGGGTAGACCTATATCTGCGAGAAAAGAGGGTACTTACTTTTTAATGCAGCATGACCCAGAAAAGTCCAACAGGGCCCTTTGGAAGTGGTCTCGGTGTTATCCCTCCAGTGTACTCGTGTCAGGATGGTCAATAAGCATTCACTACTTTAATTAGTCATCGTAAGAGGAAATACGATTTAGAGGATTGACAAGCAGAATGAACGACTATTCGCTATTAAATGTGGAGAGCAAGTCCGGGTGGGGGAACTTCAGCTTAGCTAGCGTCTAGGCCTAGCTATAGCCCGTGCCTAAGCACGGGACTATTTCAAAGGAAGTTAGGCTAAACTAATGACATCTACGATTTCTTTGGAACGTAAATTTGAAAAAGAATCCCCCCAGGTTTCGTGCTGCGTTTTTTGGAACATTTTATGCGATCCCCTACTACACTTGCATTTCCCACAGCTTTTGCTGATGATTTGCTAATCTTAGCATCAGCCAAAACGGCCTTTGACCTTCGTCTTTAGCAAACGAAACTTCACCCCGCGTTGAGGGACGGTCGATTAAAGATGTTTTTCAATCCGGATTGGATTAAGAATAACAAATAAGCGGAGATCAGACAGTTTAAACATATTTTAAATGGGAATCGCTCTGAAGGAGGACCAGTCCATTAAATATCTGGGAATCATATTCGACAAGCGATTTTCGTGGAATGGACAGATTGAATATATACGCGCCGAAGCTTTACAATTGATCATCATTCTATCCCGATCTGCTAAAGAATATTGGGGATTGAGCAGTAAGGGTACACACTGGCGCCATCTTGCCCATCCTCATATATGCAGCTTCAGTATGGAGCGATGCTCTTACAAATAAATACAATCTTAAAAAAATGAAAAGTCTGCAATGGAGGATCGCACTGTGAATCAATAAAGACTACAGGACAATTTCCTATGAAGCATCTTGTGTCCTGGCTGCTATAGTCCCCATAGATATTATAATTCAAGAGATAGTAGATGTATTCTATTCTCATAAAAGGAAGCCTCAAGCATGCTTTCCCCACCTACCAGTAGGACAACTGTTACCACTAAATCAATGCCCATCAACCCATCAATTGATACAGTACACAAATAAGAAGATTATGAAAAGGAAGTTCAAACCACTTAAGCGAAGTCACGATAGTTCAAGTGGTTAGAGCAGCAGTGTATTGAGCCGAAGGTCATAGGTTCGAATCCCATTCGTGAACCTAGCTTTTTCATCTCAACCAAGACCTTAGATTAAAAGTATAATTAATTAAAATAATTAATACGGTCAATTATGACTTCTAAATACATATATTAGTGAGTGTATAATTTGGTTAACTAGGTGTGCCTATTCTCGCTGCGAAATTTTCCCTTGCTATAGACTTTTTTTTGCTCTTTGTTCCTTATGTAATTTAATATACATTTGTCCTATTTTGGCTCGGACCTGATCAATTCTTTCAGCATACTTTTCAAGAATGAACCATGGTTCTCTTGGTAGAAGCACCAGTTACCATGTTTACTTTATTTTAAAGAAGTTCTTTTGTAAAATTGTGTATACGATAATTATAAAAATTTGCATATAAGTACTATATTGCCTACATACACTTTTTAAAAAAACATTTCTTCGGAAGAGGTCAAAACAGAGAAAACTTCCTTAAGGTTTTCGCCAAGCTTTCGACAGTTTTATACTGTCATCTTCAGGGCCTGTTTTATTATCGTATAAACAAACAATTAAAACATGAAAAAACAATAATTACAACAAAAATTGAATATCTTACTTTAAACCTTAATAGGGAATTAAACAACATGGTGTTTTGGGCACAGAAGTACATTATGTTTTTTGGGGCTCAGCATCTAAACATTAATTTAAATTGAATACATTAATAATTAAAAATTATAGCTAAAATTACAGTAAAAATAAAAATTAAAAACGTTGTCGAGAAAGGCTACCTCATATAAGTCTAAAAAACCAATAAAATCCTCCTTTTTTAGTTTTTCGGGTACATGTGATCACAGTGCGTTTCTTAAATATATATATACATATACAATTAACTTATTTTAAAATTTAAACAACAATTCTTGTATCCAGCAGGTCGATAATCTAGTTCATCGTTACAAAAACATTTCTGTTCAACGAAGGGGGTTCTGGTTCAATGACAATGAAATATACAGGGTTCTAATCACAATCTTTTTTCCAGTGATCCAGATTTTCCAGGAGTAATTCTCTACAATGGAAAATTTGTTGCAAAAATCGACTATTTTTTCTAAATAGGCTCTATATTGTTACTTTTCATGTTTCCGCAAAATAAGGTTCAAAAATTTTTCCATCAGAAAGTTGATATTCATTTTCAGCGCCCAGAAAAACCACTATACAAATTTTAGGTGAAATCATCTTAAAAAATTCTCTCAAATTTTTCACCTTGCAAATGACTTCGATTTTTTTTCCAAAAATCAAAAAATGGGCTATAACTTTGAAATGATCCCACGGTTCCAGAGGAAACTTCGCAATCATTTAACACCCTATAAACCACACGTAATGGCACAAACTTGTTCTTTGTACATTAGATACATTAGAACAAGATAAATAAATAAAAACGTGTGAGGTGTTTTTGTAGCTTTCATCCTTATTTTCCTCACTTATAATGACATAAAATCTAGTCATTGTTGGCATAGGCTTAAAGAAATTCAACTTCCGAATTCCTAAGGAGTTATGAATTTTAAATTGAATCAGAGGACTCGTAGAGAAAAAATTACATTTGGCGAATCCAATCAAAAAGCTTTTCGTATTTTATTTGCTAGAAAAATTCACATTTAAGGGTTTTAAAGAGTGCTTAAAATTAAACCAAATTATTTTTATCAAAACCAATTTTTTGGGTGGGGGTTACTTTACAGTAATCATCTTTTGGTTTGTACAACTTTTTATCCAAATCTCAATTAATACGACCCAGCATATTATTTTCGTATCCTATGCAGAAAAACAAAATTGAAATATATATTACGAATTATCAGAATTTTTTTTACGAGGGTTATTTGAACCCTCGAGGTGCAGGTGTTTTTTGAAAAAAAGCCCATTCGTAAGTATGTCAGGTTGCCGCTGCACTCGAATCCTGGACCTTTACCTTTCAGTGATGAATGACGCCGTGTCAATGTCTAAACTGTTGTAGATGAGGTCTAAACATAAAAAATGACATCATGGTGTGACAAACCAATCCACTGAAGGTAGACAGACCAAAATCATCGGAAATGACCAAACTATAAAATTGGCTGTTAGAGCATAACATTTTTGTGTTAACATTAATAAATACGCTACAATAATAATCAAGAGCAGCCGCAATTTTGGAGAAATTTAATAGAATTTGTCAGTTGTCGTTGATATCACAATTATCTTTTCTTTTTTTTTCTTTTTGTATTGGTGCTGTTGTTTTGAATAAAAACAAGAGCAAAAGAATGCAGGGTCACTGTATTCGAACACGGGACCATTACCTTACAGCCTCAACCGTTGCGACCACTGACACCCACTATCATTATTATTTTAGAGGGGAAAAAGCCACTGCCAATATTCAAAAGTGAATTAAATTAATTACTTTGCATTTTTAAATGAACAATTAATTTTTTTCTTATTTAATTAGTACTGGGCTAAATAATAAGAAACAATTGAGAAAAAAAATTGAATTTCGGTTTAATTATTGCTGTGATTTGGGTTTCACAATTCAAATTTTAGGATTAGCCACTTTACCTTGTTGCTATTAATCATGAATCACATGATAAACGAAATCGTTTGAATTATTAAAACTTTTCCATTCATCGAAAAGGAAATTAATAATGCTGAACATCTAGAAAAATATATTTATTTAATTATGCATTAAAAAAATGAAAACTATATGAACTTTATTTAATGAAGAATAGTCGATTGGACATTCGTTATTATCCATAACAGGCCAACGAGTAATTTCCTCCGTGTCAATCTAAAACATAAAAATTTCCATAATTTATACAAATAAGTGGAATAATCTAAAGCAGTTTGTGTCGGTAATTTAATCATCACATCTCAATAATAATATATCTTTATTTTCTATTTACAGAAATACAATTAGAAATTATATACAATAAAAGAATTATATAATGAAAGAGAGGATTTTTTTTAACCAATAAAGACTTGATTAATTATTAGAAATGGTTATGAATTTTGTCCAATAGTACTGTACCACATACCTTATTTCAATATATTGTGAATTTCTGATAGGCTTTGTTCAATGCATCGTATTAATCCAGGGCCATCTGTATTTTCTTTATAATTTGACACTATACATCCCAATCGTTCATTCCATATAGAATAACTACAAATGAAAGCAAAAAAAAATTATATATTATATATGAAGATGTTGATAGTATTACCCGATTCCATATCCATCTTGTACGACAGGTCCAAAGGCTCCCAACATAACAACATCTGAGCTAAGGGTTGATGTCGAAAGGACATAATGATTTAAAGCAGAGAACAGCGGGTCTGCAAACATATCAGGAACCTTTTTTCTTTTTTGGGCGATCAAATGTAATGCGAAAAAGTGACGATCGAAACCTTGACCTGCAAAAATTATTAATTGTTACAAATTATATGAAGAATAAGAATCTCAAATCATAAATCGTATGTATTTAGGTAATTTTAAGTTTTTAACTCTTAATTTAAAATAGTTATATATTTTATCTTGTCTAATGTATGTACACAATACAAATAAAAATAAAATAAAATTGTGGGGATCAAAACCACGACTGTGTGGGTTATGAGCCAAAACGCCCAACCACTTGTCTTCCACAGTCCCATAAATAGTAATAACAAGAGACTTTTTATTCAGCTGTTCATTTCTCAGGTGGAACACCAACTGACACCAAGTGCATTTTATCTCTGTAGCCCTCTCACAGGCATTGGCAGATCGGAGAATGTAGTAAGAGTCCCTGCATATGAGAATGCTACAACTGCTTATTACATCCCACTATGGTGCATCATGAACAGCGGGTTAAGAATGGTGAAGTGAAGTACACATAACCTCCTCCTGCCTACATTGAGGCAGCCACTATTAAAGTCCATCAAGGCGAGGGAGGGACTGAGAAGAAAGAATACATGTTTATTCTATGAAGAAGTAGCAAATACAGACCAGCAGGGCAGATGGACACAACCTGCAGGGATGAGCTCACAAACCGTCAGAATATGTCATGTGAAGGAGAACCTTGAAGTGAAAAATTTCCCATAACCTCCTGTACATGTTGATGATGATGAAACTGAGGGTAAACAGAAGTGACCCGGTGTATGGGGCACAACCTAAAAATGTGAGCTTCATATTCGCAGGAACATTTTTTAGCCACCTGGAAAGATTCGGTCCCACAGAAAACACTGTGACCAAAGAGTGGAAAGCCTTGTCTTTATTTGCGTCCTTCATTACTCCTTAATCCTTGAATGTAAGGATGAGGATGTCCAGGCACAAAATAATGGCTAGTGAGTGGCATACTCTAAAGCACAAGCTGGGTGTATATGAGCAAAAGAAACCGCTTTGTAGACAGCCCGGCAGGCATGTGATCAGTCTTCCATGGAGATCAGAAAACCAGATCCTGCCTGATAAAAAGGGGGATGGAGCGTGATCAGTTGAACTATGGGAGCAAGCAACTTACAAGCTGATTAGGTAAGCTTACCGAATGGCTCCTGTACGGGTGGTTAGCATTCCTCTTAAATCGAAAACTGGTGCCAGCCCATTGTCCCTAGGCTAGCGGGCCACTTCACTCTGGGGGTGATAGAATGGCCAATAGCAGGTTTCGGGCAAAACTTGTTTCAGCCCCTTCAAGCTTAAGGGCAAGTGGGGAAGAATCTTGCCTTGAACCATAGGGATCAGGTCGTTTTCCTACATGTGAACTTACAATAAAAGTACAATTCTTTAGTAAGTAGAAGTGCATTGCTTCCCACCTAGTTATAAACAAACAACTGATAAGGCCACACACCTAGTGCAGTTGAAAAAGTGACGAATTGCCTTAAAGCTGATGAGACCCAAAGGGATGTTCATTTCTCATTATTCAATTTCTTCATTATTGAAGCTTGTTAGTAAATTTATACATTCACTACATTCACATTGTTACACAGAAAAGTTGTACATTCGAACTTCCAAAAGGGGTTGTACTTCCGAAACTCCAAATCCGTTTAAAGTATTTTGCTTAATAGAAGGGTTCATCTTTATGAAAATTATTAGAACAAATGTATATATGGGACATCCATGCATGTTCGTCAATGTTAAACTACGACAACCAAAATACTAAGATAGACAACTAATTACCCATTGCAGCTTCTTTAATTAAGTTCCCATGCACTTTAGAACATTGTTTAACCATTTCTAATAACTCTAGTTTTCCAGGTTTTACAGAGGATTCGAATGCTTTGCATACTGCCTAAAAAAAGAAAAGTAATAATATAATAAAGTAAAAGTAGAAAAGATAAAGGTGGGGTGGGTATGTAGAAACCAAGTTTGTGAGTAGAACCATCATTTACAAAAAGTAAATTAAAAATTTCCAACAGTAAAAATATTTCTAAAAAATGTCGATAATTATCATATTTTAAATTATGACACTAACATAAAATTTTGATTAAAAAAGTATAAAAACTGTAAAATAAAATAACATAATAAACAACAAAATTATAAGATAAAATTCCACAGGCATTAAAAAAAAAAAAAAAAAAAAAAAAATATAATGCAAAAAAATAAACAGTAACAATCGTAATTTAGCACAAACTGGCAAAACAAAAATATGGGATGTCATTAAAATGGTATAAAATATAAAAAATAATGAACCTGATTAATTTTTATCAGAAAAAAAATTATTAGACATTTATATCAGACTTACAACTAGAGCCCAAATTTGTATGCAGTTGCATATTCTTTTTGCAGTTACGACCATGGTGATCAGATATTTATCTGAATCTTTCCTCTGTCGTACAACGGTTCAACTTTAATTCTAGATATTTTTTGCATATTTGAAGCATATGCAAATTTGAAACATTTTTTATTAATTTAAAAAAAATTAGGCAACTAAGCATATAAAAAGAAAAGAAAAAAAAACAAGAGACTGAAATTTTATTCAGATTTCACTTTCCAGTAACAAAAATGTTAAACTAACAAAATAGAATTTTCTTAAATTGAGTAACAAGAGCTCTGTTGATAAGTGGCCCTTGGAGGGCCTGATTCGTAGAAGAAGAGTCATTCTCACTCGATTAAGAATATGCCATGCAAGGTTGACATATGGACACTTGCTTTTGGGCCAAAGCCAGCATGCAGAGAAAGATTGCCCAGTGTGTCGACCTAATTAAAGGGTGCAATTCCTTGGCTCCATATAGTTAGCGTGTACGAATGCCACCCAATATGAAAATCATGCTTGAGCATGGCAGCAAATATCCCCTGTTCAGATTCTTGGAAGAAACAGCATGGTTTTATAGTATACTAGCTTTTACCCATGACTTGCGAGACTCGTTTTAATGTACCTTTCTAATGCGATGCAGAATGCTATTGTGGTTTTCTAATATAATATCTCGATTCTCAAATTCTTCTATTCTTCGGTTCACTTCGGTCTGTACATGGTAAAAATTCGTCCATACAATCCCCTTAGGGATGGAATTTCAAGAAATCCTTTCCCAAAGGCTATCCATGCAATTATAGGAATGCACTGTCGAATTTCAGCCCTTTATTTCCAGCGGTTTGGTCTGTGGGTTGTCTTTTGTCAGTCAGTTTGTGACAGATATATATTTGTATATATAGTAATGAATAATTTCAAATTTTCTAGCTAGTAAACCTTTAAAAAAATACCCGAAGTGGGAATTTCTTCTAAAATGGCAGGCCGGATTTTCCCTTTCATCGCAAAACAGAAATTAGAAAAATCCGGCGATGCAGGAATTATAGTATAACAGAAATTACAGATTTGTTCTAACACACAATCACAAACCAGTTGGCAATTAAACCGTGATTTATGACTGAATATGTCCAAACGCTGACTGATCACGGAGATTCTTAACTCTATTGGAATGTTTTTTTGTTTTGTTTTTTTGTAATCTCTGACACTGACAGTTCTTTTGACAGTCACCAGACATTGTAAAATAGCCAAACGAGGGGAAAAGAAGTATCAGTGGCCAATTTTCAGTTAAAGAGCTTTTCAAATGTAATTGGGGGAAGAGATGTTACCTTAAAATTGAAGAGCCTGAGACCAATTCTGACAGAAAAGGGTATTATTCAATACAGCTATTTAATATTTCTACAAAACATAAATAATTTTAATAAATCTATAGATTTCTCATTTTTTACAGAATCAGGCAGTCTGTAACTACAAATATAAAATTATTCATTTTTGTGAGCTACCCCGTCTCCGTCCTTGATAGCAGATATTTTGAAAAATTTATGTGGCTCATATTTTTTACTTGGAGATAGTGCCTACCCAATATTAAAAAAATTATTAACCCCATTTAAAGACATAGGATATTTAACTAGGAGGGAAGTAAATTATAAATTAAATCTAAGTCAAAATCAGTACATCATTGAACATTGTTTTGGCATACTAAAAAATTTTGTCAATTGTATCATGCAAAACCAAAAAATATAACTAGGTTAAAAAAAGGTAATTATTGGTTGGGTGATGTCTTATATTAAATATTTAATACTTTTAATGCAAATTATATGGCCTATTTGAGGGGTTTTTAGTGCATTAAATCCAGGCTCTAGTTATAACATACTCAACTAGAAATGAAAAAAGATCTTTTCAAATATATATTACTACTTACTGCAGTCTCAACAGTGCAAGGCCTCATTGTTTCTGTCCGACCATGCTTAAAAGCTGCAGTGCTGCAAGATTCATATGTAGAAACAAGCCTTCCTGATAACTTGTAATGGGCGATCTAAAAAATGATTTTAAAAAAATGTTCATCATTATTGGTACTGTTGTTTGTTTATGTTAATGGGTATAGACTAGTAATAGTTTTTTAATTGGGTAAGATGTTTGCTTGGTACTTAATAAATATCAGTGTTTTCTATTCCCACAATAAAATTTGTTTTGGTACAGAGAGATAAACGTCTTAAAACACTTGTATCATCATTATTTTTACATTGAAAAACAAACATTTTTTTCTTAACAGTTTAGTTGCACTAGGTGGGTAATTCCAAAATCTTTAAACTGAGGAATGTGTTCATTGAAATTGTTATTAAATTTAAATTATTAACTAATGCAGAATCACTTTTTATTAAGTATTTGTTCTAATGATTCTTTTTTAGTAGTTATATTTGTGTATTCTGTTTTTAAATATTTTCATATACTATTTAACCTTTGGATGGTCGCACTGGTAGTTTTGTACACCAACTGTAACTAAACCCCAAAGTCTAAAAACCCCATAATCTAAAAATAAATTATGAAAAAGGTAATGGACGGGGGTGACAAGATGCCTGGTGTTAGTGAGCAAAAAAAAAGGGAAACCATCCTTGGGGTATAAAAGTTTATTTTAATACTTTTTCCTTTCAATTATGCATGTCTTCTGGTGTTTTTATAGTACTTATTATTTTATCAGTGTTGCTCAATTTACTATTAATATTTATTTTCTCCTACAGGAAGAAGGTTATTGACATGGGAAAAATTCAATAAATATTCTTCAGGTTTGTGAATACATAATTTTTCATGGGACCTCACAAAAATGGTTGTGTAATTATTTCCGAATCGTGGAGTTCGGACTACAGGGATGGAGATTTTGAGTGGTGCCATGAACTACTAAGTTTCTTCTTCACCTGAGACTAGGCTCAACTGTTTTAATTAGCGTCAAGAGAGAAGAGAAAAGGACACATTAGTGGAGATCTGAGATATTATTGTGCGACACCAAAACCTTCTTCACTAACAATGTTTCAATATATGTAAGAACATAACCTTTTTTTTAGATTATTATTTCAATTACAAGATTATATGAACCCTCAAGGTGATGGTGTTTTTAAAAATTAGCTCATTTCTAAGCACCTATGTGGGGTGTTTCATGGCCGCTGGATTCGAAACCTGGACCTTAATCTTACAGCGATGAGTTGCATTTCAATGACATCCATTGTGACCATTGATGATGCCTTCTCTATTCACCTCTTGAGTTCATATGCTTGGTCACTCTCGTTGAAAATTTTAACATAGTATACAACCAAAAAAATAATTGCTTAATGTTTGTTTTGTCATAAAAATATTTTTTGACACATTGTTAATTGTTAATTTCTTTTTTCCGAAAGAGTAAAAATTGATTTTTTCCTAATTTTGTGATAAAATTATTGTTAGTAGTAAACAAAAACGTTTGTTTATGTGTACCGCTAATTTCCTTTCCATTTTATTAAAAATAAATGCACAGAAAAAAAAATTGTTTAATGGGCTGGGGTAACTTTATACCCTGTGCGACAGCTTGGGTTGTAACAGGAGGTGCGATCGCTTGAAGGTTAACGACAGCAAATAATGTTTTCACTATTTAAGCGATACAAATTAAATTATACACTGTTAATATAAAAATAAATAAATCTGTGTTATAAAAAATGAGAAATTGTATGCTATTTATGAGATGAAAAGTGTGATAATTGGAAAGGAGATTTAATCTATCTTCTTAATCCAAAACGAATTATATTTTTTTGGACCAATATTGTTAATAATTAAATTCACTATTTTTCATGGTGTGCTTGACCAATTAATATCATTCAATTAATTAAGGTTTTTAGTTGAGATAAAAAAGTCATTGTCACGAGCAGGATTCGAACCCATGACCTTTGACTAAATACGCCGCTGCTCTACCACTTGAGCTATCGTGACTTCGATCCACTCGGACACCAATTTTGATCAAATTTACAATTTTGCAGATCTTGAATTTTAACAAAACAGTGTACAAACATGTTAAATTTTGGGAAAAATATAGCTAATTAAATAAAGTTAAGCTTACCCAATTTTTCAACATCTTCATATTATTTAAATATCTTTTTTTTTATATTTTCATTCCCATCACCATCTTGATAATTACTAAAGTGTGAATGATACAAGGAATGGATAGGAGAGGTTCTAGGATCGCCATGTGTCCTAAGCATGCTCAAAGTTTTTTGCAACCCAAAATATTTGTGATTAGAAATAAATCCATCATACTTGAAATGCAAGTTGCATTACTAAATCAGGGCTGATTTTATGTACTTTGCAGAGATTCCTTCCAAAATGTAAGCACTCGTGTAGCTGAATTCCCAACGAGGAAGTAACTTGGTTATATTTTTTTTTAGCATCAGAAATAGCTTTTTTTGATTTATCATCAAGTTTGAACACTGGAAAAAAGTACTAAATTGAATAAAACCGCTTATATATGCATAACAAAGACATACCTAATTGAGAAACTAACGTTTCTGGAGAAACGTTATTGCACTGAGCATCAGGATGGACTCTAGGTTTTTCCGTTGAGTCTTTGTATATATCTTGAAAATACCGAAGAATGGCAACTCCATCTCCCCATGAATGTTCAAAGTTCAACCCAGCAATGCCATTTTTACAGACAATCATTGAAAACGATTTGTCAAACCACCTAAAAATATTTATTATTACTTTCAGCTCACAACTTACCCACAAATTTTGTTTTATTTACCGGTTAACTCCATCTGAATGCAAGTACTTTTGTATTAGTTTGGCGTATTCAGTAGTGGGCTCATCATCTTCAAAAATCAAGTTAAAAATAGCACCATCAATTGTCCTGAGTAAATCGGCATTACCAATGTTTTTTAAGTGTCTTCTCTCATCTGCCCACTTATCCCGGTTTTCTGTAGTAAGTATGCCGACAGGATGTTCGGCTGGGCTTAAATCTTTATTTAAAATATATTTCAAACAAGTGAAAATTGTTTGAGGATCTAAAATATCGCCTAAAACAGAATAAATAAATACAATTGATTAAAAAAATCCTCTATTTTATATGTTAGATATTTCGATATGCCAACTATTACAATGACCAACTAATCATTCATCATCATCATAAGTCATATTAATTATAATTGGTCAAAAAGAAAATTTATATTAAGTTCTCTTATGTTCATTACAGTGTGTACAGTCATGTGGAACTTCCTTGGGGAGCTGAAGAGCTGTACAAAACAATTCATTAGATGTTTAAGCTTATCTTCAAGCTACCCAGTGAGTCCCCGGACACAACACATCCGTAATCAAAGTGGGGTGAACTAAGGAGGAAACTAGGAGTTCATATGTACTAAAATGGAGAAGGTGGCTAGAAAAGAAGGTAGAAAAGTAGTGCCAGGAAATCTGGGACATATCGGGGCTTCTAGGGCACATTCTGATCAATGACAATCCCAAGGTTCTAGATGGTGGGTCAGAAGAAAATAGGGATAATGTTGATTGGGCAGGCACTGGATCCAAACACAATAGCCTGGGACTTTTCAATGTTTAAGTTAAGCACATTTTCAATGGACTAGAAGATAATTGAATTTAAGTCTTCCTTAATCAACAATTGCAGCTCATACTCCAAGAGGAAAGGTAAACTATATTCAACTGTATAAAAGTGTTGGGATCAATATTTTAATAATATAGGTCATTAATGTAACAGCAAACATGGGAAATGAAGAGTTGCTTGAATCTTGAGGAAGGGATGGATAGGCGAGAAAGGGGGTTTATTTGGGAGATACTAATAGAAACGGTGGGACAAAGAACACAGTAAAAGAAAAGGTCTTAAGTTTAATAAGGAGAAGCGAATCGACAAGAATGATGATTTTACATTGGTCAAAAGAAGTTTGCATGTCTGTGGAGATTTTTAGAATAGCTGGATTGTGTGGAAAAGTCAGAAAGGAAGCCAGATGGAAGGGGAGCAAGGAGATTTGAGTTTTCTAAGTAGGTAGACATATGTAACACAAGCAAGCCAAATGTAGGAGATGTGAGGGAGGCAGAGAGACGATCTCTCATGCCTTTTCTAAGTGCCACCAGGTCCTAATCACTGGTCTCCATGACTTGGGATACCAGGTCATTGTTGAAATGTTTACCGGATAGGACATGTCTCCGGCCAGATACAGTAAAGATGGAGTAGACATCTTAGACCTCACAGTGGCATTGGGTCAGGTAGCAGACCTCAAAGCACAAAAATATGGGGTATTGATTGAATATATTGCATTGCCCTCATAGAGCTACAATGTAAAAATTTCTTTAAAGCAATGGGTGTTGTACTTGGGAGGGGGGCAAGAGGATGCTTACCTGACGTCAATCTGCTCCTGAGAATGCTTTCCCTAATGGCACTGATATCCTCACTCTCCATAGCCTGTCTCATATGGACAGATAGACTTTTTACCCACTCTTCTAATGAATCCAGCTATTGAAGAAAATACCTGCGACGGATCCTGGCTAAGATGTACATTACCCAAAATGGACCTAGTGTGGAGTGATGGGGTGGGTGACCTGCATCAAAGGATGCAAAAGCCGGCAAAGATTTAATTTAAGTTACTATCAGGAAAATAAAATAGCTACTAAAGCATCAGGTGAGATGTCTTAGAAGAAGGAACTATTAGGGTCAAATTGAGGTCGACTAGGAAGGCTAACTAAGGCTATGTGGACTGGAAGATTGCAAGACTATCACAAAGTGAGAAAACTCATCAGGTGATGCTGGGAAAACGGGAAGAGCTTAGTATAAGCTGCAAATGTTTTATTTATTCAACACACTTGAGAAATTTAGTCTAAATTAAATGGTAAAAAGCCACTGAACAAACCCAGCAGATTTTAAAACAATATAAATATCAGACAACTGACAAGATATACATTACCTGATTCGTCCAAAACATTCATCTTAAAGAAATGGCCCCCTTTCATCACAATTATATATTTTGTATCTGCGTCATGGTACAATCTATCCATTCCTGCTTCTGGAATTCTTGAAGTATTGAATAAATTTTCATACTGAACCATATCCAACGGAAAGGCCTAAGATTACATCTTTATTTTAATTTTTTCTGAATTGATTAAATTTAACAGATTAATTTAAATTATACAAAACTATTTAACAATTGACAAAATTAATGTTTATTAAAGGTAAGATATATAGAAAAGCTATATTAAAGGTAAGATATATTGAACTTGCAATAAAAGAAGCTACCTTGCCAGTGTTCAAGTAAGTACACACAGAAATTATGGCATAAAAGACTGCCAAAAACAAACAAAAAACCCACACCTAAAAATGAAAACTAATATTTGCAAAGTCAGCAACAAAAGGAAACTATCAAAAATATCTAGAAGATTCAGCAGATAGCTAAAAAACTTCCCAGGATATGACAAAACATACTAATTGATATCAAGCAGCTATGCAGAAAAGCTAAGATGCTGATTGAGAGTATATAATATAACTCGGTGATGTGTTCTGCTTCAAAACATGCGAGGCAGAGGTCATGAATATTGTTATCCTTCCCACCCAAGGTAAACCGTACAAGAAATCCCATTGCATCAGATTGGCTTCACTACATATCATTCAACCTGTCACCAAATATGCAAGATATTGAGAAAAGACATACAGTGGCTACATAATTGGCTCTTTAAAAGAATTTTGTATGATGGTTTAACATATAAACTGAAGAAAATGGGTCTACCTAAGCACTTATATGAAGTGTTTCCTGGGAGGGAGAAAAAGAAAAATATAAAGTTAGAGAAAAAAATATTTTAGAAATGTACCAAACATAGGCACATCTTCAGAACTACAAAAAAATTACTTTCTGGTACAACCTAAGGGTCACTTAAATCCGTCAATGTTGCTATAAATGATGATGACACTACAGCATACTCACTAAATGATGTTCAAACCAGTGTTCAATTAGCATAGGATGTGATAAGCTATTTTTATTTGAATTAAAGGCTTTTAAACAATCCTGCCAAATTAGAACCAAAATCTTTTCTCAGACAAACATCCTGGATTGTCTTTGGGTACAGGGTGAACCTTCAGCAACACCTATCATCCAAGACAGTTGAGACCCTACCACCGTTTTAACCAGGCATCCAAAGGTCAGGTCTATTCCCTTGTTGTCTAAGCGCCAGGAACTGTGGAAGCTTTCCACAGCTGTGCCAATTCACTAACCCTATCAACATGGAATATTTCCACAACTCCAAAAACCAGATCACAAAGAGGTATGTTTGGTGGGATCAGAAGGGGGTACTTTATTACCATTTTCAGCCAAACTAAACTGTTTATTATAGTGTATATTGCACACAATTGGAGCAGTTAAGTCAGCAAATGAACAAAAACAACTAGTATTGGTTAATCACTAGGCGCACTTAAGCTGGAGCTTGGCGGGGATGTGCTTCTCCACCCATTGCATTGGCCTGACATTCAGGACTTCAGCCTGCGCAGATTTTCACTTATTCCAGGCTCTGCAAAACTCTATTAATTGAAAAGGCCTTACTTAACTTGAGCATTGCAGAAAGCACATCGAGTTCATTACTAAAAAAACATAACACATTACTTTGACCTGCATGAACGCCATACTGGTCCAACCCGCTCGACAGATGATATTTCTATGAATAAAAATTTTTGCCTTACAGGAGGGGAGAATTGAAATACCAGGCCGCACTGAACATACAAAATTACAAGGAAGATGGCAAGGTATTGGAACAAACTGGTTCATATATTAATTAAATTTTGTATAAACTGAACTTTTCAGTGAGTTTACTATTAAAAGCCGTTATGGACTTATTTTATGACCCGATATATTTTTACCCCCACTAACAGAATGATAAACATACCTTAAATAAATAAGCACCATACCAACTAACAGAAGATGGCAACATGCCTGTTACGGTTCGAAAGAAACTTGTATCTGATTTCTTAGGGTTCATGTGATACACTTCAGGTTCTAAGAGGTTACTTCTAAGAGATTTCATGAACCTGAAACATAAAGTGATAAAATTAAAGGTTTTATATATGAAAAAAACACACACCTAGTATACCATTTTGCTAACTGATAGAAAATAAAAATTGAGCCAAATATTTATTTTGTTATAAAGGGTTAATAAATAATTTTCAGATGTTACGGATGAGAGGGTCAAATTTATGGGCCGATTTATGTTCTGTGATTATCTGTGGGTTAACCAGTTAAACAGTTTATGCTACTACAGATAAGATTAACCAAGGTTTAAATTTATTCTAGACTTAAGACCTCCAATACATATAAACTAGGGTTAACGTGGGAATACTTTTGGTCACTCTTACAATTCATGTCAAGAGACTTGGTTGTAAATCCTTCAATTTGATGATGAGCGTTAAGCTTGAAATCCAGATCATAAAAAACAATAAATTGTGAGTAAGACCCAACTTATCAAAAAAGATACTTTTGATCTCATCGCCCTTACACAATGAGATAGAGGATATACCATTTTTCAGGGTGGGACAATGCTGATTTTGCGTTTTGATTCTAACTCCCAAAGGAAACACGTCCAATCTACTTTACACTGATTCAAGGATAATTAATTACACGTGATAATTCCATAAAACAAATGAAGAAGGAAGCTCCTTTTGACATTCCGTTTTTATGCACTGGATCGATCTTGGCAGATTTTTTTGGTTTAAGCAAGAGTTCTGTTTCTCATATTGTAAAGGATGTCTGTATTGCTCGTCTTCGTCATCAGCACATCTTTGTCAAAGACTCTCTCATGAGTGTTTGAGAGATTGTTCAACATAATCAATGAAAAACAAATGGGTTCCTCATAAATTTATCAACGGTAACAAGCTTCAGCGTCTAAACATTTGCCTTTCTTTGCTTTCATGGCAAAAATTAGAGACTTTTTTGACAAGATTATCGCATGCAGCAAAAAATGGATCCTATACTGTAGCACAAGGAGGTTGTATTGTTGGATGTCATCAACTGACCCTGTCTTTTTGACGCAAAACCCAAATATTCACCGAAAAAGTGCTATTTTTATGGAGTACGGCAGGCATTGTGCCTACGAACTCCTGCCAAATGGCTAGACCATTACCACAGAAATCTACTCAAGCTATGAGCTCAAGCTCTGGCCCAGAACAACCTGCTCTCGTGAACAGAATAGTAATTTTTCATCAGGACAATATGAAAACTCATACAGCCTTAATTACAAAGGTGATGGCTCTGTACTCTCCAGATCTGGCACCATCTGACTTTCACTTTTTCCTAGTAATGGACAATCATCCCATATTTTCAATCGGTTGTTTGCCAACAGCTGGATTTATTTAACTCCCAGGATGCAAACTTTTATGGCCTAGTAACACACTGGGAAAAGGTTATATATGCCGATGTAGGCTATTTCCTCAAATAAAATATTTCTAAACTAATTTTTTGACAATTATTTAACTCTTTAAACCCTTTTCCTGGTGCAACAGTTAAGTTAAACCAAATGTTTTAACCATCGTTTAGCATATTCTAGGTATAGCAATCCAGAGTGTAAAACAAATATAATATGAACCGACCGGCCCTTAATGATTTCAATGTAAAAAAATGTAAGAACTATAGTACTAATTTAACCAATACTAATTAAAAAAACAAACCAGGATTAGACACAATGATTGAGGCCTCTGCAGCCCGACTAACGAACAAGTAATAGTTTATGCATATGATTTATTATAAAACTCATTTTATACCTGAGAGATGAAATCAACAAATTTGTTCCACGAAGAAGTTGTGTATTGTACTCAGGTTTTGGACCATCAATAAATACCAAAAAAGGATTATAGTTAATTGGCAAAGGTTTTCTGTCTTTTAGATACATTTCAAACCAAGGTGCAGAAATGTAACTGGTGTGCCGATTATTTTTATCTGTTTCAACAAGTTCAGCTTGCAAGGACGGTCCGTCATACTTTTCAAATTCTTTAACCGTTTTTTCAACTCTAGAATATTCCTTGTCCAACAATAAAGGTCGCTGAGCCTTTAAGTATCTCGCACAGGAATTCGATAATTCGGGGATGGGGAGTCGAGGAAGAGACTTCTGAAAGTGAAGAGTAGGCACTTTGCTCCTTTGAATATACTGATAATCGTCTGGCCTGGTACTAAAACAAAACACAAAAAATTATTAGAAACTAATGAAAGAAATATAAATTATTATTTAGTATTGACAAAAATAAGTGCAAAAATGGCGTTTTAACAGACAAATCTTGTTGTGCTCTTGGAGATACACCATGAATGTCTTTGCAAAACGGTGGTTGTTGTCTGTGTACCCAGACACGCAGGTCTGGGGGGTAATGAAAGAGCTGACGAGGTGGCTAAGGCTGGGACATCACAACCTTCTGACTAACCACCACGATCTGACGCTAAAAATGCAGTAATCAAGACGGCTGTCAATAGCTGGCCCTCAGAGGATCTGGCTCATAGAAGAATACAAGAGAACATATTTAAGAATGAACTTGAATATGAATGGGTTTGGAACTGCATGTTTAACCATCTCGATCTTGCCCTCTGATGATAAAAATGCAATAAAGAACACAATTTAAAGAAAGTGGCAGTGATGGTGGATCAGTAGAGAAGCTATTTCAGATCAAGAGTACCGTCGAAAGATAGCCCTTGAAGGACCTAACTCATAGAAGATTAAGAATAGGCCATGTGAGGCTGACAGACACTTATGTGTCCAGCATGCAGAGAAAGGTTGGATGATGTGCCCCACCTAATTGAAGGTTGTAATTCCTTGGCTTTATATAGAGAGCATGTAGGAATGCCACATGTAATGGTCAGTACTGGGATTTAACCGGAGGACAAACTGGAGTCCATATTATTGAAGGTACAATATCACTGTAGTCTGTTATGTCCAAGAAATTAGAGGAATACATCTCTCAAACCAGGGATCTCATTGCCAGGGATTTTCGATTTCTGGATGACAATGTCAGACCTCATAGAGGCAGAGTTGGTCATCAGTGTTTAGAAAGCCTGGGAATTTCCCATCTGCCCCTTCTACCATTGTCTCCGGACCTCAATCCAACTAGCACGTGGGATGCGTTGCAAAGAAGGCTTTTCGACCACCAACCGCAGCCAGTGACCTGCCACAACTGAGTCCAGCGTTGCAACATCTATGGAGTGAAATTCCTTATGAATTTAGTGACAACCTTATTGACAGTATGCCTAACAGATGTACAGAGATTTTTAGCGAACAGAGGACATTATACATGATATTAACTGTTTAAAAAAATTATTGTGTCCAATAAACAAAATTATGAAAATAAAACCTTTTATTGTTATTTTTCAAAATCCCTTAATTAAATTATCCTTCAATGAAAAACACAATTTCTAATGTGTGGTGTTTAGTATCTTAGTGTTTAGACCGCACGTGACAATCTCCAAATAATAATTTCTGATAAATTTTAATGAAATTTGTAATAAAACTAAAATCAAAATGCCGGGGAAAATAAATACTACAAAATTGGCAATATCCTCAAGTCATTTTTGAGCAGTAGTAGTTTAGTAAAGAATGTATTCAAGAAGGAAAGAGAGTGTGAATGGATTTCAATCAAGGAACTGCATGCGTTGGGTGCCGAATTGATCTAGCTGTTGACAGCACCCAGAGCGCAACCGCGGTGACTGAACTGATAAGACCGAGGCCTGACCCCAAAAGCCAAAATCCAGAGTGGGTGATCCTCGGGGCCAGCCACAAAAGCTGGTACCGCCGGTCGACTGCGGGAAGCGATAGGCTCAACTCAGTACATGTATGTTTACATATATGTACAAACAAGTACAGATTTGGGTTTATGTAAATCCAAATACAATCAGACAAATGTTATTTCTTCATCAGCGTTTAAATTGGCTATTAAAAAAAAAAAATGGTAAACAACCATCGACAATTTTTCAATATTTGTAAAGCTAACAAGCATTTACATTTCTTTCTTTGTTTTTTGTTTACTGTTCAAACATATTTACAATGTCATTTTTACCTGAAGAATCTCAAACATTCTGAAGCAGTGGGATGTGCCTATAACAATGAAACAATTGCTTTGTTGTTTTTTTTGTTTATTCATAATTGAAAAGACAATAGTCCATTACAAATCAATACATTGTTGAATACTTACTCTTGTCAAATTGTTCTTCAGGTGTAGGAGTTTCATTTTACTTACAATTTCAGAACAGAAACTTGATAACAAATTAATTACGCCGAATTTCAAGAATAATACGTTTCGTACAGTCAATCTAGCAGTTGATAAATAATTCCTTTAAGTCCCTAAATGTTTAGACTGAAAATAAAAAAGGGCTTGAAGAGAAATGTCAAAAGATTAGGATAATCAGTCAAAACAAAATATCATTGTCATATTCAGTAGAAAACAGGGCTTATCATATGAATACTTCCAACCACTTAACATGTCAGCAGGGCCAAAGTGTCAAACGTTTTCCCGCTTCTCTTCGAATTCAAATAAATTTATCAACTTTATTTTTTCGGAGATCGTGAGATGCGGTCTGGTGTGACGTAGGTTTTAGAAAAATATTTCCTTTATCTTGCTAACGTTTCGAGTAGATAATATCGAGAAGTGGGCTGGAGAACAAGGTTTTAAGATCTCGCCTGAAAAATCACAAGCTATGATATTTACCAACAAAAGGAATCATCGAGAACCCCAAATATCATACAAGAACTACATGATTCAACCAACACCAACTGTTAAGTTCTTAGGCATGAGATTTGACAAAAAATTAACCTGGGGTCCCCATATAATGGAACTAAAAACAAAGTGCACAAACTTGCTCGATACAATAGTGATCTTGTGTAACACAACATGGGAAGCAGACCGCAGCACCTTACTCAAATTTTATAAATCCCTAATACGATCTCGTCTTGATTACGGTGCCATTGCTTATCAATCAGGAAACAAAAACACTCTAAAAAAAACTAGACCCCATTCATCATAGGGCTCTCAGACTTAGCACAGGAGCATTTAAATCCAGCCCGATCAATAGCTTGATGGTGGAAACAGGAAAAATGAGTCTTTCCATGAGGAGACAAATTCAAACAGTTTCCTTCTTCTCCAAAATTAAATCAAACCCCCATCATCCTCTATACATAATCAAAACCCAACCCCACCTAACAACCTTTTATGAAAGACACCCAAGACATAAAACCCCATTCTTTTATAGAGCCCAAACTTACATCTCATCAAGAAACATAATGGCAAAATTTTTAAACAATAACCCCTTTACCAAATACCCCCTATGGCTGTTGCCAAACATAAAATTTGACTTTACCTTATCCGAATATCCAAAAAAATCGACCAGCAAATGCGAATTAAAACAAAGATACCTAGAAATAGTGGCTAAAAATAGGGACTCGCTTAAGATTTATACTGATGGGTCGAAGATGGCCAATAAAGTAGGATGCGGATTTGTCGTCGGAAACTGACAATATAGCCTGAGACTACCCTCGATGTACAGTATATTCAATGCCGAACTGATGGCCATTACAGATGTCCAATTGAACCATAATACGGTTGTTCTTTTTTGTGACTGCTACAGTGCCCTGCAAACCATTAAAAGTTATAATGTCGTATACCCCCTGGTTAACAGGGTGTGGGAGATAGTGTATGAACTATACTTAAGGGGAATTTCCATTTCCTTCATATGGATTCCAAGTCACATAGGAATAAAAAACAATGAACGGGCAGACGTTGCCGCTAAAACAGCCCTGCGCTTACCTGAATCTGAGCAGCCCATGTGTGCAAAGGATCTTGTTTCAACCTTCAGAAGAGAGATATTAAAAAAAATGGGAATCTGAATGGATGAATATTGGAGACAACAAACTAAAAATGATAAAAGACAGCATTCACCCCTGGGAAACTTCTTATGAAACGAATAGGAGGGAAGAGGTTATCATCTGCCGACTCAGAATTGGACATACAAGAATGACACACGGGTTCTTGATGGAAGATACTGACCCTCCTGTCTGCTTGTGTGGTGCCCCCCAAAGAACTGCCAACGGTTTTACACATCTTTCTTACACCTCCCACTTAAACAACTCCTACAGGATAAGCAGCAAATGGTTGACAAAGTCATCGGGTATTTAAAAAAAAATAAAACTATACAACTATATATAACAAGAACACTACATTAACACACAAATAACATAAACAACAAAATTGAACCATCTCTGGGGGGCGCGGGCTAGTGGCCTGGCGCGCTTTCGCCAGTTGGGGCGGGACACGTAGGGACCTCAGGGCAAAAGCCCCGGACCTCCTGAGGCTTGGACTTTTCCATATAGGTCTCAATGTAAGTGGTTTTTATCCACGTCCTCCAAAGGGAGCTCCATAAGGTCAATCATATTAAAAGAAAAACCAAAGACGGAGAAGCCCCTGGGTCCCTCCTTTTTCGGCGGTGGTGGCCGGGCGGCTGGCTGTACGCGCTCCCCAGAACTGACACACACACACACACGACTGTACTCATACGGACACATAGCTACATAAAGGCAATGATACAACCCTTGCTGGTTTTTTGCCTATATATTTAAAAAAAAAAAAAGTTTTGAGCTTTGTTTGAATTTTACATGTAGGATGAGGGAATTTATACAATGCTAGAAAATTTTAAATTAAAAACAATAAATAAAATGAATTTATACATTGCTAGAAATTTTATATTACAAAAATAAATAAATAAAATGAATTTATACAATGCTAGAAAATTTTATATTAAAAAAAAATTATTTTATACAATGCTAGAAATTTTAGATTTAAAATTAAAAATAAATAAATCAAATGAATTTATACATTGCTAGGAATTTTAGATTAAAAAAATAAATAAATAAAATGAATTTATACAATACTAGAAAATTTTAGATTACAAAAATAAATAAATAAAATGAATTTATACAATGCTAGAAAATTTTAAATAAAAAAAAAATTAATTTATACAATGCTAGAAAATTTTATATTAAAAAAAATTAATTTATACAATGCTAGAAATTTTAGATTAAAAAATGAATAAATAAGTAAATAAAATTAATTTATACAATGCTAGAAATTTTAGATTCAATAAATAAATAAATAAAATGAATTTATAAAATGCTAGAAAGTTTTATAATAAAAAAATTAACTTATACAATGCTAGAAAAATTTATATTAAAAAAAATGAATTTTTAGAGCTGAGATCCACTAACAGGGAGGGTTTGCAACGGCAGAGGGTCATAAATTCCTCAGGGTGTCGGTGTTTTTGGAAAAAAAAAAATTTGTAAGTATGTCAGGTTCGAATCCAGTGGCCCTGCATTCAAATCCGAGACCTTTACCTTACAGTGATGAGCGCCGTGTCAAGGCCACTGATGCCCCTAATGGTCAGTTTATAGACAAAGATATCAAAATTAAAATCTACAAGTGTAGAAAGGTCAAATCAGTTCATGGAAATCATAAGGAGTATCACCGGACACTCCAGTTTGAACCGAATGAGGCACAAGAATAGAATAGAATAGAATAAATTTATATTTGTACATGTGTAATACAATATATACAATAATTTTAAAATGTAGGGAAAGTGACGTTTCACTGTGGCTTCCTTCTATTTGAGGTAAGAGAAATTTCATAATAATTTGGGGAAAAAAATTTATGTTCAAAAACCCACATGCAAAGGGATGAAGTCTATATATGGAATTAAATAAATGCATATAAAAAGTGTAGATAGAAGTAAATAAATAAATATATAAATATTCTTATAACTATGAATTTGATAACTATGACAAGTTTATAAAGCCAGGTACATTTTGTTTGATTTTCTTGTGTTTTCAGTTTGCATTTGTTGGATATGCTCCAATGGATCTGCAAATAGGATTTGAGGAGACACTCATACGGGTAAAGAATTTGCTGACCTCATCGTATATTTCCCCCTCTACCCATTTCATGTTAGTTCACTCATGTAGATCTGTCAATCTGTAATATCTGGGAGAGGCAGAGGCTAGCCACAGAAATTTATTTTGGATTGCCTGTAATTTATTAAGATTTGTTGTGCAGGTAACATTCCATGCTGGGCATGCATATAGCAACATTGGTTTAACAAATACTTTATACATTTGTAGTTTGTTGTGTTGGCCAGACTCCTTTCTGAGCAATGGGAAAGTGTCGTATAGCCGCTTTCCCGTTGCCTACCAGATTACTTGTGTGAGCACCAAAATTCAATTTAGATACCATCCTTAACCACTTAAATGACTTCCCCTCGAATTATATGTTGTGGGAGAGCAGGGGCCTATGCTTAGTGAGTAGCACACAACTAGTTTTGGAAGAGTTAATTTTCAGCTTCTATCTTGTGAAGAACCGTCTTACTCTTTCTAGCTCCTTATTAACGTTTTTTACGATCGCACTAATCCTCCAGGATCAACTGTAAAGAGCGATGTCGTCGGCATACAAAGCGAGTTGGCAGCATTTGGGCATAGGCAAAGCATTTAAAAAGATGCAAAAAAGTGTCGGTCCCAGAATTGAACCCTGAGGCACGCCTGCTTTGACGGCAAAATGGGAAGAGAGAGAATTATGAAGGGCTACTCGAAAAGTCCTCAAGTGAAGGTAACTGTATACGTCCTTCATAATGTATTTTGGGAAGTTGTATTTAATCATTCTGTAAATTATACCATTATGCCATACTGTATCAAAGGCTTTCTCCATATCAAGAATGACCAGCCCCGTGTGTTTTTAATGTTGAAACCTTTAGTTATGTGATCAACTATTCTAGCAAGTTGACCTCCTGTGCTAAGGCTGGGCAGAAGCCAAATTGTTCATTCTTAATTATATTAAGGGTGACTAGATGAATTTCGATCCTTTTAGATTTAATTTGGTTGGTTTTTTTCATGCTACAAATTCATTCTGTATTATGTTTGTTATTTGTTTGTGTTTTCATTCTGTAAAGATATATTCTCTTTATTTCTCTGATGATCTCCAAAAACTCCTGCTGTCTAGTACAAGCTTTGCTTTTTGACTGCAGGCAGGGATGTACTAAAATATTATTTTTTGTTATAAATTTATATGTAATGTACATTCTTGCAAATAAAGATATATTACTATTATTTAGCTAACACCTTTTCAAAGATCTTGCTCAAAGAGGCACAAGAAACATCTACGGGCACACATGACATACTACTTACTACTTTCCTACTACATACTAGTTAGGACTTTGCATTGTGCTCTTAACGTTAAAAAATTAAAATCATCAGTACTGATTAATTAACTGATTTAACAAATATTACATAAGAAGGAATTTTAAATAAACTGCTCTAAAATGAATATGGATATTGCCAATTTTGTAGTATTTACTTTCCCTAGCAGTTTTATTTTATTTTAATTAGAAATTGACTTAAAATTTATTAGAAATTATTGTTTTTTACTGAAGTTAAATTTCATTAAAGGATTTTGAAAAATAACATAATAAAAGGTTTTAATTTCATAATTTTGTTTATTGGACACAATATTATTTTGTTTTTAAACAATTGATATTGTGTATAATGTCCTCTATTAGCTAAAAACTTTGTGCACCTGTTAGGCATACTGATAATAAGGTTGTCACTAATTTCATAAGGGATTTCACTCCATAGACATTGCAACGCTGCACTCAGTTGATGCAGGTCAACTGGCTGCGGTTGGCTCTCTGCAATGCATCCCACTGTGCTCAGGATTGAGGTCTGGAGACAATGGGGGAGATGGGAAATTCCTAGGTTTTCTAAACATTGATGAACAACTCTGCCTCTATGAGGTTTGGGCATTGTCTTCCAGAAATCGAAAATCCTTGCCAATGAGATCCCTGGTTTGAGGGATGTATTCCTCGATAATTTCTTGGACATAACAGACTGAGTGCCTTCAACAGTACATAGATTACGGTTCGTTCTCCAGTGTAAATCCCAGCCCAGACCATTACACCGCTCCCTCCAAACTGCACAGAAGGGAGCACGCATTGGGGCATTGTACAAATCCCCTGTTCTTGGTAGACTCTTCAGCAACTACTATAAAGTTGATAAAGGCCTTGCCAAAACATCTTGTACTCTATGGAAAGGGTTCTGTCTTGCTGCACTGAAAATATTTCTGTCCTCCCTTAGCGTCGTAATACGCTGAGATCCACTACCAGGCCTTCTATTAGCACTTCCAGTTTCTCAGAATTGGGCTAAAGCCCAGAGGACCATACTCTGAAAAACGCCAACTGCCTCTGCGATATCCACTTGCCGGTGACCTCGATGACTCATTCTCATAACAATATTGCGAACTTCTGGTTCAAGATGATGTCTTTCCATGGTTAAAGAGAATACAATTAATTCGATTAAAATGGAGAAAAGACGAGAAAAGGTGTTTGTTTACAAAATGAGTAATCTTCATGTTTACTATTCTTAAGTAAAATCCATTATTAAAAATGAGGATTAACATTTGTTTGTTTTTGGTTTGTATCTTCCATTTTGTTTCCTCAAACTGACAAGAATATATCAGTTAATTTAATTGAAATTAATAGTGTAAGAATAAATTACTAATATCTCTAGTCATTTGCGAGCAGTTTATAATGGATATTCTTGCTTAAAAAATTTGAACTTTTAAACTAAATTGCGTACTGGTAGAATTTCTAATAGACTATAATTACATGAAAAACTGCATTTTTATAAGTTCCCATGTATTTGTGTGTTCTGTATTTTTTTTTTTGTTTTTAACTGGATAGTGTCCGAAATATTTACAAAACATATATACTGTTATTTGTCATATATACTGCTTTTAAAGGTTGAATTTCCTTTTGAGATGACTAACATATGTTTTTGGTAATCCTTTTGCCCTGAAACAACAACACAATTGATCAATAAAGGTAAAACAAACAAAAAATATTCGAGGTATTTGTTATATAAGCTATAAATTAAGATAGGAATGCTTTGACAAAAAGGTTAAAAACCATTTCATTTGTTTGATATAATAATAATAAATACAATTTAGTCACATACTTATATTCAGAAAGTTTCTGCCGTTGTCTATTACGGACCAGATCATCATAGGCTTTCTGGTAATTTTTAAGCATAGTCCCTTCTTGGAACTTGTTCTCCCTTGCAATTAACTTGTTTTTCTCATTTTCGTTAATTTGATCAAGTACAATGTACCTAACTTTGTCCATCAGCTAAAAAAAATATTTTTGTAAAATTAATAATGGTAATGAAGACAATTTTCAAATTTTCTAACTAAAATACATTAACCTAGTACATACTTTATTTTGTAAAGTTTGTTCAATTTAATATTTGTATTTATTTAAATTTGTTTACACTTTTAATGTTGAATATTCTTGTGATTTTAATTGTTTAAATTACTCATTAAAATTTCTTATTTAACGCTCAATTTTAAAACGAGTAATATTTAAACTTAACATATTTTAACAAAAGTTTATTCTTTTTCTCCTTTTTTAACAGATTTTGAATCCTCAGCAAAAAAAGAAAAAAAGGTTCGTGTCTGGGTAACGAAAAGGCAGCTAATGCTAGGATTTCCCAACCTCTAGACTTAACCACCGCAATCTGGCCCCCCTGACGCTAAAAATGCAATAAAAACATAATTAAAAGAAAGTGTGCCTGAGTCGGTGGTCGGTAGAGAAGTTCTTTCAGAACACGAACACTATCGATAGGTGGCCCTTGGAGGACCTGACTCGTAGAAGAAATGTCGTCCTCACCTGATTAAGAATAGGCCATGTGAGGCTGACGGACACTTATGTGTCCAGCATGCAGAGAAAGGTTGGACGATGTTCCCCACCTAATTGAAAGTTGCAATTCCTTGGCTCTATATAGAGAGACTGTAGGAATGCCACCCGATGATAATTGTGTTGAGCATGGCAGCAAATATTTGGGTCACCTGTTCTAATTTTTGGATGAAACAAGGTTGTTTTATAAGTATAATTTTATGTCCTTAGTGTGTGTTGAGAGTGAATGTATTTATTAGCGTTAATGTATAGGAGGAATATTGAGTACCATCCCAACCCTCAATTAGGTTAGTTATGCAATAGGTGCAAACAGTGCTGGAGGAATATCAAGTACTCAAACCCCTAACTGAGTGAATGGTATGTAAATAAGAAAGAACGTATTAAAGGGTGAGTGAAACTGTAAATGAGTTTGGATTGAGACTGATTGTGTTAAGGGCTGAAATAACCTAGCTATTTATAGCCCCTGGAGTCCAACCTCGGCGACTGGACAAATAAGACTGAGATATGAACCTGGATTGTCAACACCCAGGGTGGGTGATTCTACAAGGTAATTTATTGTCAATTACAAAACCTGTGGACTGTGAGAAGTGATAGACTCAACTTTGTACATGTATGAATGTATGTACATGCAGATTTGAGCGTATATAAATCAGTAACCCAATTTTGAATCTTAGATTTATTATTTGTTGTTAATCTGTATATGTGTATATAATCCCACATTACAGAGGATAAATTAAATATATATATTTGCTCACAATTTGGCGTTTTAAAGGCTCAGCAGATTGCAGTTTTTCACTATAATCCAGCCATTTTTGGATATTTGCAAGTTCCTCCATTTCGAGACGCTTTTCTTCTTTAGTTTGTTCTTCCTTGAATTTTGTGAGGAAATCTCTTTCGGAGAGGATCGCATTTCGAATTGCCATCACATACTCTTTACACGTCTTACTATACTCGAGTTTCTTCAGTTTTTTCTCAGTCTGTAAATTGTTCGAAGTTAAACAGAGGGGAGGGTGTAATTATAATTAAATTCAAATTCATATAAAAAGTGTACATACATCCCATATTAGCCACTCCTGGTATTGAGCGTCTTTAAGGGCTTTCGAGTCCATAATTTGTTTTGTAAGAGCATACACTTTCTCATTGTGCAAGTCTTGCTCCATTTGTTTGTCCTTGGTTGTATTCTGGCATCTCAAGTTGAATTTATCCTTCTGTTTTACAAAATCATTTTCCTGAAATAGCAATTGAAAAATTTAAATATTACAATAATTTATTCAGTTTTGTTTTTTGGTTTTTGTTATTTTAAATTTGGTTAGTTTTTCCATTCTAACTTTTTTGATACCATTTTCTAAACAATTAACATTACATTTAGAGAGAATACAGTAGAACAACCATCAACGTCACATCTAAGAAGCAATTGTACAAAAAAAAAGTTTGTACTAAAATTCTTTCGCTTACAAATAATTCTTAGAACTACAGACAAAAAGCTAGTGTTAAAAAAAAAATACTTGCCCTCTTCAGAAGGAGTCTTCGTTCTTTGGCTCTGTATCTGATGGCGTCCTCATTGTATTGAATCATGTTCTTCAAATCTCTTCTAAACAATTCCTTCTCCTTATCTACCTCTTTCTTATATTCCATCTCAAGCATGGCTGTTTCAAAATCCATTTTTGTACTACGAGCAGCTTCCTGCGGTTTCAGAAAATATTTATTGCAAGAAGTTAAGAATACAGAGGAAATAAATAATTTTCAAATTTAACCTTATTCTTCAATATTTTTAATTATAGAAATGTGATTTTTAATTTGACTTTGACTAAATTTACAAAAGTTGGGGGATCATTGTGGATAGTGAGGTTAGTGGTAAGGAATTTTGACAATTTTTCTAAGGACTTCTGATTGGAAGGATTGTATGCACTGGATGGTTGGAATGGATACTGGATTTCTTGATGGACCTCCCCCTCCCCAGTTCCACTCTGTATGTCCAAAGCGGTTGGAGCAATGTCTTGTACAAAGTTAGTTGTGGTTAATTGGTCCTAAAAGTTTTCATAGTCTTCTGTTAAGTTGTCTCTTAAGTCTTGTGTGGGGATTCCAAATTAATTTACTATCTAAGTATAATCCTAAGTTTCTGACTTAAACAAAAGTCACTAGCCCCTTTTTATTGACGATCAGCAGAGAGCAAGTCTTGTCTTTCACTTTTTTCACACATTTTTGATAAGCTCGAGCGTTCTTGGATGCTGGAAGTTGGAGGAAACAATTAAACTATCATAGTATTGGGTTGTATATAAAAGTATGGGATCAAGAATGCTCCCTTGCATAACACCTATATTGGTACAATATTTTCAAATGTCTCTGAAACCTTGCTGGATTGTGCACGGGAAAGCCAAATTGATGAAAAGGAGGATAGGATCTAGGATAAGTATTAAGCTCTTTAAAAAGGCATTTGAGGATTTTGGATATCACAGGAAGAATGTTGATAGATCTGAAGGAGGATATGCAGTTAGGAAGTATGTGAACTTTAGTAATGAGTATGTTTTAATTACTAATTTTTAAAAAAATCAAGTGTTCATTAATTTAAAGTACAAATTTGTCATTTTTGTGGACTTACAGCTTGTTTATCTTCCCATGCAATTTTTTTCAAGAGATCGCCCTCTGCTATTTGATTTTTAAGTAGTAGAAGCAGGTTAAGTTTTTTCTCAGCCTTTTCTTGTCTAGCATGACGTTCTTTGACAATATCAGCATCATCCTCTTTTAGATCACTTATGTAACATTTACCTTTATCAGCTATACATGGCAGTTTTCTGTTAAAAAGGAAAAGCCCATCTAACTATCTGACAATAGTACAATGCATTGTTATTTAAGAGTTTAACATACTTCAGAGCAATATTTTGTTTTATTTGTAATCCTTGTATCGCCTGAACCTGACAAGCGGCCGCTTGTTTGTTAAAATCTTTAATCTCAGGAAACTGTTCAAAAATCATGAACTTTTTGTCCAAAAGTTTTAAAGCGCATTCAGCCTCATGAACTTGAAGTTCCTAGATATAAATGCAGGTTGTAGTTAACAAAATCCAATACATAGTAAAATTAATATATTTTTACATACCTCAGGGATATCTTCTGTTTTGAAAGCAATGCCTGACTGATACATTTCCTGGTCCTTTTGACAAGCATCCCTCATATAAAATTCTCGGCCTCGCTGACTCAAAATTTGTGCCTTTAGCCTTTCCTTCGGTTGTAGATCCTTGTAAAAAATAATTAAGAAAATGTTTATGCATTTTTATAATTTTTAAATATCCCCAAAAGGGAGCAAACTTGGTACCTAGTTCTCTCCTTTTCAACTAATACACTGCTAGATAATTAGGAACTTTTTTAACTTACAACAGCTTTATTTTGCAGGGCATCAAGTTGGATTTGGTTAATCGTCAGCGGTGTCGAATACGAAGAAACTTTTGTACGGCCTTGTTTCATAAAAGTAAATCTATCATAATCTTTCAAAAGTTCCTCTCTCATTTCCGAATCGTCTTTCACTCTACTGAGCATTTTCAGTACACTTGGAGACATTTTAACATTAGAATATAACCGACTATCTGTTGAACCCATGTCAGGAGGGATTTTCATCATTTTATTAAATTGTGCCCCGCTAGGGGTTTTCTCCTTGTCTTCCTTTTTCTAAAAACAAGAACAACAATTGAAAATTAACAACGATTGAAACAAGAATTTAATTAAAACTACGGATGAGTTATTATTATTATTACTTACCCTACACATTAAGGAAAAGTAGAGTAAGATTTTTAGCAAGGCAAGAAGAAAATTTTTTATCAATCAAATTGATTTATCATTTATTTATTTATTTTTAAACAGGGGTTTGCAACAACATAGGTCACATCAACCCATAAGGTGCCGGTGTTTTGAAAAAAAGCCCCTTTGTAAGTATATCAGATTTGAAGTCAGGGCCATTGGATTTGAACCTCGGACCTTTACTTACAGTGATGAGCGCCGAGTCAACACTTTAACTGTTGTTGTCATGTAACGTTGTGATTTAAAAACAAAATAATAAATAAACACATTTCATTCGAATTTGGAAGTTAATGATACTTTTTTAAATTGTCATTTGTTTTAGAATTCTTCTTCTTCTAGAAAGAATTCTCCCCAGGGGTATGGTATCTAAGGTTCATATTGCACAAGATTGCCTTTATCAGATACCATAGTCTTTTGATGTGTCCCACTTAACACCCTTAATTGAAGGGTGTTATTCATTCGCTCAATATGGAGAGCGTGTAGGCCACCCAATATAGCGAGTACAAATAAAAATAAACATATCGAATTGAATAAATACGGTTCAACCTTCTTTCATACATCATTCAAATAATTAATAAGATTCAGAAATGAATACCTGCATGTTTTAGCTTAAATGTTGTCCTCTAAAGAATACTGAGTGCTGAAAAATGTGTGTTTATGTGTGTATACATGTGGTTATGTGTATATTTTGTGATCATTGGTGTAATGTTTGACAACAGTTTCTAAGCAACAACTATCAGATGCTTAAAATTTATTTATTATTACAATAATAATACATCCAAATAGGGGTAGTAATAATCCTTAAATTTATTTTCCTTTGAAGTTTGATCTCTCTCTAGGGGTAGGGGATAGGGATAAAAGAGGTGGCCACAAGGCCTTTATCACCATGACCTGAGTGGATCTATTGTGCTCCTCTAATTTTACAAATTACTGGCTAGCTCAGAGTGTTAATCAACCTCCATAGCCTTGCCATCAGCTCCTTAGTGTTGGATCTTACTTGCGGCTTTTCCTCTTTTAGTTGCAAGAATCTACACTTAAATAGATCCTCAGAGAAACATAAAATGTATTTTGCAGTGTCCTCTTCATCCTGGTAGTACCTGCATAGTGTTTCTTCTGTATGTACTCCTATCTGGTGCATGTGCCTTCTTAGATGGCAGTGCCCTGTCAGGAGTTCAACCAGAATCTTGGTTCTTCTGTGGTTATCCTCCAGTAGTTCTTTTTTAAGTCTTGCGGATGGTCCTTCTATGAATCTCTTTGTGTGCCTAATGCCTTGGTGTTGCTCCACAAAGTTTTGGACTCATATTAAAGATCCATAATAGGGATGATTTTTGTGGTAAGGTCCATAATAGGGTTTGGGTCGTAGAGAATTCATTTTTAGCCAATATATCCGCCCTTTCATTGCTTCTATGTCCCAAATGCCCAGGGACCCATGCCAGGATCAGGTCATTGGTGGAGACTTTTGTCAGAGATTCCATATGCTTTTCACCTTTACCTCGTATGAGGCTAAGGCCTTAAGTGTCGCTTGACTGTCAGAAAAAATGGCTAACTTCCTGGAATGTGTTCCTAGCCGTTTTAATTCTCTTCTGTGGTTTCAGACTGGAAAACAATATCACATTTACCTAAGTTTAAAGTCAGTTCGGTCTTCAGATTCATCCTGAGGACTCCAGCTCTCACGCCTCTATGCGATTTTGTACCTTCAATACAGCTGTAGGAATTGGCTTTTAGAGGTATTCCTTTGACCCACTTTGGCCCTTCTGGTATTAATATCTTGTACTTGTTGTTGAAGTTATATTTTGGAGTAGTGGCATTGATTGGTATATCTAATATGGTATCTGCTTGTATCTCCTCTCTCAGTTTCCATGTTTGTTGACATGCATATCCTTGCAGCTGGTTGTCCCTTTATGAACCCATGAGCTGCTGCTCTGGCTTCTCCTTGGATTAGAATGTGAAGCGGTGGAAGTTTTAACAACACCTCCAGGTTGCAGTAGGCGTTGTTCTCATGAATCCAGTGACACTGAGGGAAACTTGTCTTTGAGTGCAACTTAATAGCCTAATGGCTTTAGCCTGCAAAGTCTTGGTCACTACACCACCAACACATATGTCAACCAGAACGTACTCCACCTTTTTAGTGGTGCAATTGCTTTTTTGACGGATTGGTAAGGTGGAAAAATTTAAAACTTAAGGAAATTTCGAATGAATTTATTAAAGTTTTTTAAATTGGGTTAGATACTGAAATAGTGCAATCGTTTACTTATTTACCAACACGATTGCAACTTTGATTAAAGGATTATTTTATTATTATTCCCCGGGATAAAAGAGTTTTAAAATTCAAAATGTTTTTAGTGCATTCTTTCAATATTTCCTTACGTTTTTTTTATTATTATTATTATTAATCTTTCTACTTTACCAATCCATCAACCGTGGTTATTTTACTTTCCTTCATCAATTTCTTCATCTTTAAAAAAAATTATTAAAAAGCAATTACACCACTAAAACGGATATTAAATGGAGTATGCTTCTGAAATTTGCTGGTCTCTGTGTTTGAAAATAGTAGTTTAGAATCACCATAGTAAGTTTTTCAATTTTGAAAAAAAATTTCAAATTCTGGCTACTAAAGCATATTTCATCATCACAAGTTTAGTATCGATCACATCTTATTGGAAATTTTATGTAGTTTTCAATTTTTTGTAGATTTATCGACCAGTTTATGCAGATAATGTTCCCTTGGTTATCAGGGATGTGATCAAATAAAATATTTTTAATTTTAAATCTTTGCCTACCTTTCGGAACTTTATTGTACGTTCTTCAGGGCTTGATTTTTCACTCTAGTCATTGTTGTTTTTAATTTTATTTTTATTTCTACTGTCTTTGATATTAGATGAAACTAGTCTAGTCATTTCATAGTTGAAAAGGCGGAGAAAAAAGTGAGAAAAGAATCTTTCAGTGTTAGCATGAAAATACAATAATTCAAGTTTATTTACTTCTGACTAAAAATCAAGCCCTGAAGGAGGTACAATAAAGTTATGAAAGCTAGGCGAAGATTTAAAATTAAAAATATTTTATTTGACCACATCCCTGATAAACAAGTGAACAATAGTTTTCAATTGTATCAACGGACTGGTCCAAAACCTTTTCATTTTTTGGTTTATCATCGTTTATTTATAGCAAGGTTGGGAAATCATAAAAAAATCAGAAAAAAGAGGAATAACTCCTCATCTATTGAGATTCGAACCATAGTTAATTAGGACTTTTTGGTTCTTTTTTGAATGTACACCCTGTATTTGAGTAGGACTATTGTGACATCATCGTTGACAAACCGATCTCGAAGCTCAGCCTTGAAAGCTGGAGGGGTGGCTGGCTTTGGCTCGAATTCTCAAAGAGCCACAATTTCCACGTTAACCTTCCATAGTTTATAAAAAAAGTTATGAAAACATTCAGTGCTCCAACATCCAAGAGGAAGGCATTTGAAATTATTTATAGAAATCTATGAAATATCTGGAAGGTGGGTGAAATAGTATTTTCTTTCCCGTTTTTAAGATCATTTCTGACTGCCGTAGCGCGGATCCGCTCTCGAAACGGATCAGAAACGCTTGTGTCAGTTTGTCAGAACGGATTTATGCCATCTCCTTTCCTCCGTCCTCGAACATAACCCGTGGTATCGGCTCTTATTATAATTCCGAATACGTTCCGCCGACTCGATTCGATCCAAATCCATGTTATATTGTTAAAATAGCCTTGCAATTAAATGTGAAATATGTTTATGAGATATCACATAAATAATCCCCTCCATTTTTGTTCTGTAACATAATACAACAGATGCATATTTTCTTCACCTCCAGAACGCATCTTTAACTGAAACCAAAAATAGGACTTTCCATGTTGTTTAATAAAACAACAAGTTTTATTATTATTTGTATAAATAGAAACCAATAGAAATTATTATATTGGAAACTCTCCCTTGAACATTGATGTAGAAAACAGATGCACACCACTTTTATGGCGGTGCTTGTCTGGGTTCCTGAATGCCTAAGTTTGGAGGATAATAACCTCCAGGCCTGACGTGTGATCCGGCCCTTCAATACTAAAATTACAATACACAATATTAAAAGGAAATGGCAGCGACAGTGGGTCGCAACCGCAAAGATGCTCTACGGATGAAAAGCATGGCTGATGGACTTCGGAGAATTTGAATCAACTAAGAGGGATCATTCTTGCCAATTAAGGATAAGCCATGCGAGGTTGACATGGATGCTTACTTGTGAGCCACAGTGTATGTATGTGTCCTGTGAGTAGAGAAAGATTGCTCGATTTGTCCCACTTACTTGACCTGCAAATGATGCAGCTAAAGTCAGGGCATCCTTACCACTGGATCTGGCGAGCAATCCAGCTCTCAGACATTAAAAATGCATTTCAAAAGGAAAAGGCAGTGTCAGTGAGTCATATGGGCAGAGAAGATCATCTGTAGTTAGAACACAGTAGATAGCCCTTGAATGATATAAATCTTCAAAGTGAGATCATTCTAGCCGAATTTAAAATAAGCTATGTGAGGTTGACATCCAGTGTGTAGATGGAGATCACTCAATGTATCCTACTTAATTGACCTGCGGATGAAGCAGCTAAAGATGGGACATCCTGACTTCTGGGCTCGACGAGGGATCCGGCACTCAGACACCAAAATTGCAATACAAAAGATCGAAAGGAAATGACAGCGACAGTGAGTCGCAATGGCAGAGAAGCTCATACTTATCAAGAGCATGGTTGATGGACCTCGGAGAATCTGAATCAATTAAGAGAGATCATTCTTCCCAATTAAGGATACGGATGTTTATTTGTGAGCCACATTGTATGTGTCCTGCATGTAGAGAAAGATTGCTCGATGTTTCCCACTTACTTGATTTGCAGATGATGAGCTAAAGTCAAGGCATCGTGACCACCAGACCTGATGATCGATCCAGCCCTGAGACACTAAAATTACAATACAAAAGATTGAAAGAAAATGGCAGCAACAGTAAGTCGCAATGGCAGAGAAACTAGTACATATCAAGAGCATGGCTGATGGACCTCAAAGAATCTGAATCACTTAAGAGACATCAATCTTGCCCAATTTAGAATAAGCTATGTGATGTTGAAACAGAACCTACTTTTTGGCCAAAGAGTATCTGTCCAGGGTGTAGACGAATATTGCTCTATGTATCCTACCTAGTAAACCCATGGATGAGGCAGCTAAAGATGGGACTCCTGAGCGATTCAACCCATCAGACACTAAAAAAGCAATACAAAAAAATGGTAGTGTCAGTGGGTCGGATCGGCATAGAAGCTTATGTCTACAAGAGCATGGTCATTTGACCTCAGATAATCTGAATTATCAAAATGTGATCATTTTTGCCCCATTAAGAATAAGCCATGTGAGGTTGGCACGGACACCTATTTTGTAGCAAAGAGTATGTGTTCAGCTTGTAGAGAAAAATTGCTCGATGTGTCTCATTTAATTTACCTGCAGAAGATCAAGCCACAGTCGGGACATCCTAACCTCCAGACCTGACAAGCGATCCAGCCCTCAGACACTAAAAATGGATTACAAAAGGAAATGGCAGTGTCAATGGCTTGGTCGGCATAGAAGCTCATATGTACAAGGCCATGGTCGATTGACCTCAGAGAATCTATATTATCAAAGAGGGATAATTCTTGCCCAATTCAGAATGTGCCATGTGAGGTTGGCACAGACACCTATTTTGGGCCAAAGGGTAAGTGTTCAGCTTGTACAGAAAGGTTGCTTTATCCTACTTAATTCAGCCTCAGATGCTGCAGCTAAGGTGATCTCTGGACCTGACAAGTAATCTGACCTGTCTTTGGCAAGAATGATCTTTCTTCAACCCTCTGAGGCCATCGACCGTGCTTTTCATACTACCCAGTGACATTTTCATTTCCTTTTGTATCACATTTTTAGCATCTGAGGTCCAGGATCGCTCGTCATGTCTCTGCCAACCTTGCAGTTATTATTCTGATTCCTACCCTCCTGACCTCATGCGCAATCCATCCCTCAGATGTTAAAAATGTAAAAATAAGCCATGCAAGATTCACACATAATCTACTTTTGGACCAAAGTGTGTCTGGTGTGTAGACAAAAATTGCTCGATGTATCCCACCTAATTGACCGGCGGACACAGCAGCTAAGGTCAGGACATCCTACTTCTAGATCTCCGGCCCTCAGATGCTTAAAATGCTATCAAAAATATAATCAAAAGGAAGTGACAGTGTTTATGGGTCGTATTAATAGCATGGTCAATGACCATCTGGAGGATCTGAATCATCAAAGAGAGATCTTGCATGATGATGATTGCCCTCTGTTCCGATTTTTGTAGGAAAAAGGGAAATTTTTAGTACATATAAATATTTTTATCGTAGTTAATTAATGCTTATATAAATAGTTTGGTGATACATTTATTCTGTTTTATGTGAATGTATTTATTAATGTGAATGTGTGTGTGCGTGTGTGTGTGTGTGTAGTGAGAGAGAGAGAGAGAGAGAGAGAGAGAGAGAGAGAGAGAGAGAGAGAGATAGGCAGGTGAAAACTACATGCATAGCTGGAAACAACCTTATACCACTTTTTTCTTCTTTTTTTTTTAATAAGGAAAATAGCGCTGTTTCATTGTACATATTACTTATTAGATATCTTGTTTTTGTTTCCTTTTGTGTATATTGAGAGTTGAATAGTACTATTAAATAGCATGAATGTATTTAATAGTGTGAGAGCCGATGGTGGATTGTTGATTAGCCCTTCATCCTTCAATCCTTCAATTGGGTTAGTTATAGATAGTATTTGTAAATTGTGATGGATTATAGATTTATTCTGTACATGTGTGCGAAATTCATTATAATGCTAGTAATTAAGTTTATATTGGATAGATATTTTTTCTTTTAATTACTTCATTTAAATACTAGTAACACAGTTTGACATGGTGTCCCTTGAAGAGAGCTGATGTTCATTTGGTTTCAAAACTTTCCAGCATTACATTATAGTATAAGGTGACAGGGCGGGTTCTTAGGATGGGAAAGTGTAGAGACAACTGGGAGGTAAGGATAGTATGGATTGAAAGCTTGGTGTTGAACTTTAGGAAGTGAGTTTAGATAATTTCATCAACAAAAATATTGTTGAAGTTATTGTGAGTTTAGTGAGGTAGTAAAGAGTTTTGACAATTGTAGGACTTTTTATTGGAAGGATTGGATTCAATGACACCCCACCATCAAAACAGATTTCAGTTCTAAAAATCTTCACACCTGTCCAAGCCTCCTGTTGTCTCTTAAGTTTCGTCCGGGGATCCCTCATCAGTCTGTTGTCTTGGTATAGAAGTCGGTAGTTACTTGTTATTGTTGCACAGTGGAGGGGAAAATTTTTGTTTTTAAATATATACCGGTGCATTTTTCCTCGTTCATTCTTGTCCTCCACCTTTAATACCAGTCTGATAAACTCAAGGTATTCTTTGATATTGGATCAGTGTGTAGAATGAGAGGGTAGAGGAATAAGTCTTGGGCGAACAGTTATCTAGAAAGGAATGTTCAAGATTGAGTGAGATGATATATTAATAATATTAATTAGGTTAACTTCTTGTATTGTGGGCTGAAATGACGTAGCTGTCGATAGCCCTATAGCCTATCGAGTATTGTCCATTGGGCAGGATGGACAATACTGAGGTCTGATTTTGGAAACTGGAACCATTAGTGGATTAGATGATTCTCACAAAAATTCTAATTACAAGGCTAATGCTGAGATGTAAACCCTCAACCATTAAGTGTCAGATTTAAGAATTGGGCACTGCAATACACCTTATTTTCAATAATAATTATTCAGATATCATGAGATGCGGTCGGGTGTGATGTAGGTTTCAGAAAGACATTTTCTTTATCGTGCCAACGTTCGATCTTTTATTGAGATCATCTTCAGGGCTCAAAGTGTTTGTCTTCTGTGTAATTGTGCCATCCTTGCGTGTCGTGTTGAGAGTGCCCATGACACTCAAGGATGGCACAATTACACAGAAGACAAACACTTTGAGCCGTGAAGATGATCTCAATAAAAGATCGAAACATTGGCACGATAAAGAAAATGTTTTTCTGAAACCTACATCACACCCAACCGCATCTCACAATATCTGAATAACTATCGATTAACGGTCATTAATCTCTACACATTTCAATAATAATTTTTAAACATAAAATTTAGAATGATGTTTTAAAAATTTTAATAATGTTTTATTAACAGTCTTTAAATTCAGCTTCAGAAAGATATGATCAAAGATAAGCAGCGAGATAAAAAGAAAAATGGTGGCACCAGTGGCAACGTCTTTGAAAATACACCTACACCAAGTAGTACCACTAGTGAAAACAGGGAAGAATGCAGTAAAAAAGAGGAAAAGGGTCCGGATGTGAAAGAAGAACCCGAAGAGAATGAGGCCCCCGAAAACAAAAGTTCGCACAATTCACCATTGGAAGAAATCAAATCTTCGCCTGCACAACAGTCCGAGAGTAGGTCAACAAGCACCAGTATATTTTATATTTATTATACAATTTAATTTTTTAGACTCTTGCGAAGGCGTCGGTGGCGTGTTGCATAACATTGGAATCCCTTCTGAAGGACTGCACGAAGGCGTGCAGCCTCTTCCTAGCAATGTCGTTAATAAACAACCGGTTACAATGGAAGCGCAATATATGCAACAGCAAAGTCAGATATTCGTCTTTTCTACATCACTGGCGAACAAAGCTGCAGAAACAGTTATTCAGGGCCAATTTGCTTCTATAATCGCATACCATTGTGCGCAACCAAGGACAAAGAAATATTTAGAAGTAAGTTTAACAGTTTAGTGTATTAAAATAATTTTAATAAATATTTTCAATAGTTTTTTCTTTAACTGTTCAATTATGCATTATTGCTGAGAGTGCAGAAAATTGTCATTTCAAAACCTGTTAATGATGTTTAGGGGACTAATCAACAAAATCAGATCATGCCCAACCAGTGTAGCAACGCAAACATGAACATGGATCAAAATACAGCCAAAAATACAATGAACAGCCACCATAATTTAATGCAATCTCATAACACACCTATGTTGCCCGATGGAATGATGTCAACTTTAGGGGAATTAAACCAAGATATAAATTTAACTACACCCCAGCCTTTAGCAGGTAAATATTAGTATACGAAATAACTATTTATACTGTCTTGGAATTGTAAATAAGTTGGTTTTAAATTAATTACGATTTTTAAGAAGTAGATTTTGTCACGAGTAGGTTGTTCAATCAAATTTAAATAACACATTTATTGCACAGAATTATTCAAAATGAACAGGCATAAAATGTCTTATAGGAAATAATCTATTATAAGTATTTAGGTTGCATTGCATCAGTGTAGAAAAAAAAATTTAAAAATCCTGGCACCCGGGCAGGATTTATAAACTTAAATTCTTCCTATCCAATCCTTATTAACTTATCCTGAAATCCTAACAGATTTTTGCTTCAGAATGAGCAGCAAGCTCTTAGAAATCAGACAGATACAAGCCGGTGTCCCTCAAGGGAGCATTCTTCGTCCCATCATATACCATCCACGCTGCTGACCGGCACCTCCTAATACCATCATCACCACCTATAGGGACAATAGCACAATTTTGTCCTTTAACTCGAATTCTTTCCAAGCTAGCTCCATTGCACAAGATGACCATGAGCTTACTGAAGACTGGTGCAAAAAGCGACAAGACTGAATGAAGGCAAATTTACTGTGTTCACATTGGGGGACCAGTCTTGCTCTCCACAGTACATCAACAACAAAGAAATTCCAACTTCTGTTTAAGTCAAACACTTAGGACTATACCTGGACAACAGGCCAGACTTAAGAGGCAACATTTTAACAGAAGTAGGGCAGCTACGAAGACCAAAATCTATCTTAACCATCAACACTCAACTAACCTTATAAGAGACTTCACTGCAACTACTTTTGACAGAGTGGAATTGTGAGGTCCTGCTATAAGAGGTTACTTGGCTTGAAAGGCTTGAACAACAGTCGCCCGGTGGTGCCATTGTTGGACGATCTTACCTTGCTCCCTCACAAGACTTTTTTAAAGAGGATATTCCAACTATGAAGTTGTAGAACCCTCAAGGTGCTGATTTTCAAAAAAAAAAAAAAAAATTATAAGTATGTTGGGTTTGAATGTAGGACCTTCACATTACAGTGATTAGCTCCATGTTGCGGCCACTCATGCCCCCACAATAAGTCTTAAACTTTAAATAGATTTTTCTATTGTTTTTGTGTTTTTTCTTTAATTACATTAAGCATTTTACGTCTGATTATTATGTGTATATTAAACAAAATCTTTTTTTTTTAGGTGTTAAAGTACCTGATGAAAATTTGACACCACAGCAAAGGCAACATCGAGAGGAACAACTTGCAACATTGAGAAAAATGCAGCAAATCCTTTTTCCTGAAGCTCTCCCCGGCCCGGAGGAAAATGCCCACGTCGAAAATCCTTTACCTGAAAATATTGATATGAACAAACCCCCGTCTAATCATTCAGATTGGCATAAACTTCAAATGCAACTTAATGACGATCAAAAAAATCGTAAAAATAGAGCGAGCGGACCCCCTCCGAGTTATCAGCAAGCTACAAGATCTGCAAGTGTCCCTATTGCACTTCAAAGCCCTAACCCAAGCTCCCCTAATAATACAACCTCAAATCTTTCACTCCCTTCGCCCAGAACGTGTTCTGGGATTAATTCACCGGCTGATAAAGTTTCAAACAGGATTCCTGGGCCAAGCCCGACAATGGAATCCCCTAATCCAGTAAGGAATGCTAACTCAAATCCACCGACACCCGTTTCAAGTCACCTTTCTCCTAAGCATAAAGACAAGATTAATGCTTCTAATGAATTTTCACCTTCTAGTACAGTTTCTGCACAAAACTCACAACAGTCGCCTGGTATGTATTGCTTTTTACACATTTATTACTTTTTTTTTTTTACAAGTACTGTTGTTGGTGCAAAATTAATGCAGGTTTTGAAAATTTGTTTTATTTTTTCAGGTGCTTGTCATATAAGCAAAGCTAAATACTTTATAATAATTTATGGATCATAATAAATACTTTTAACTGTTATCTTTTATATAAAACGTTTTAGTTTATGTTGAATTCTATAAACGTCCAAACTAGATTTTTGTCAAATTTGTTTGTACGAATTTAAACTTAGGTGAACTGCGGCCCAAATTGCTCGTAATATCAATACAGTTTGGAAGGAGAGAAACATTTGCGAATGCATGATGCAGCGATGATTTCAGAGATTTCGTCTTGGAGATTTTGATCTCGATCATTGAAGAAAATTCATGTAAGACAACATGGCATATTGTGGAAGAACTTAGTGGTAGCCAATCAAGTGTTGTTCTCCATCTGGAGCAAATTGGTAAAGAAAAGAAGCTCGACTAGTGAGTACTGCACGATCTAACCGAAGCCCAAAGAAATCAACACTTTGAAATTTCCACTTCTCTTCAGTTGTGCCACCTAAATGATCCATTTCTTGATCAAAACATCACGTGCAACGAGAAATGGATTCTGTATGATAACGTGGTGTGTACAGGTTAGTGGTTGGACAAGGATGAAGCACCAAAACACTTCCCGAAAACAAATCTGCACCGAAAAAGGTTATGGTGATTGGTGGTGTAGTGCTGGAGTTGTCCACTAAAAAATCCTGAATCATGATGAAAATATCACATCAGATAAATATTGCCAAGGAATTGACAAAATGCAACATCTTTGGCCAGCATTGGTAAACCATCAGGGGCCAATTCTTCTTCACAATAATGCCACAATACCAACCCTGCGGAAACTTAAGGACTTAGGACTTATCAAACCTTGCTGTACCCTCCATATTCACTGACAGCCATCCACTTTTTTAGGCATTTGATCACTTCAAGGATAAAATTTTTAGAGAGCACGGTGAAGACGAAAACGCCTTCCAAGACTTTATTGTGAGTCGAAATGAAGATTTTTATGTCAGCGGAATAAAAGTGAAATGAAATAGATGGTACAATAACAGGAGGCATACAGGTCAGTAGTTGGACAAGGATGATGCACCAAAACACTTCCTGAAACCAAATCTGCACCCAAAAAAGATTATGGTGACTGTTTGGTCGTGTACTGCTGGGGTTTTTATTATAATTAACTGAATTACGGTGAAAATATCAAGCCATGGCCAGGCCACATGTCACAATGCAAACCTGCAGAAACTTAAGGAGATAAGATATAAAACCTTACCGCACCCTCCTTATTCACCATACCTCTCGCCTAGACTTCCACTGTTTTAGGCATTTTGATTATTTCTTGAGGGATAAAATTTTTAGAGAATGCAGTGAAGCCGAAATCACTTTCGAAGACTATTGTGAGTTGAAATAAAGATTTTTATGTCAGTCAGCAGAATCAAAGTGCATAAAAAAAAAATTATGACACGTAGGCAAATGTGTATAGATTGTGATGGAAAAGATTTTGAATAAATTTTCTTTATTTTATAAAAATTAAAATTAGTTTTGGCTGCCTTTTCAAAACCTGCATTATTTTTGCACCAGCCCAATTTATTTAAATTTTATAACAATGATTTATTTATTATTTTGTTGAGATTTCATTTTTTTTTATTTTATCTCAAACAAAATATGATGAACCTCCTTTTAACAGATTTTAATTAAAACTTTTATTTAAAATATTTAATGAAAAACAGAAAATTTTAGGAATTTAGTAGGTATTCTCACCCAATTTTTATTCAGTCTGGAATTGGCCATAAAGAACAGATCTTGGAGCTCAATTTTATTTACTGTCACCCCTCTGTAGTCAACTCATATTAATAATAATTAAAAGACCTATTTCGGAGGCTTTAGTTTTATAAAAATAAGAAACACTAAAAAGAATTTGCCTTGTGATTGATTGTGATTGCATCACGAGCATAAAATGTCTTTAAAAAAAGGGCTATGAACATTGGATCACCAATTTAAATTAAACTTTTTTTTTTTGGTGATAGTAGGTTGAAAACTATTAGACAGTCCCAGCATTCTTGCTAATTGGGCCTAGGAGCTTAGAAACAAAACTACGTAATTATTTAAATAGTATTTTTCTGCCTTTGGTTGGTATGTATTTAAAGGTGATTATATCAGTATATTTGTATATTTATGTAGAATAAGAAAATAATATGTGCGATTGTATTAAATGAGGTTAGATACATATAAAAAGTTGCAAAAAACAATACAAATGCTTTCAGTAAAGTAGTCCAAAAAATTTCTTTTTAAAAAAATTGCATTTGTTTTAAGTACCTCTTAAAGCTCTTATATATGGATTTTAATTGCAATCAAAAGATAGGCATTTTTGGGCTGGATTAACCCAGGAGAAATTTTTTTCTCTCCTGAATCCTGTAGCCCCAGTTAAAATTCATCTCCTCTGGATTTTTATCAAAATTCAATGTTATTACAATCATTGGAATGCAGAATGTCTTTTCCTTCAGGCTATGTCAATTTATGCCATTATAATTGAGAAAAATAAGGATAAAATCAACAAAAAAAAAACTATCAAATGTTTTATTATATTTTGCTTAGCCTAATTTATTTACAGAGGCCAGGTTTATGCCAGATAGTATAGTTTATAAAGGTTCTAAACACCTGTAAAGTTTCCTTTGTTAACTGAGTTGTTGCAGTTATACCCTGTGATTTGGTGATTTTCAAAAAAAAAAAAAAAAACTTAAGGCATTTGGATGGAAGGCTTAAGGGGGAAAATATTAATTTTTTTCTCCAAAAATTTGTATTCAGGGTTTTTTTAATGCAAATATAAATTTAGTTTCATAGCAAATAAATATTTGAACCTACTTTGCCATGTCGCTCGATCACGAAATGTATATTATTAATATCAAATTAATCCATATTTGCTTAGTGGTTATAATTGACCATGTTAATTATTCTTTTTATCTAAGGTTTTTGGTTTAGTTAAAAAATTAATGTCATGAGTGGGATTCGAACCCACGACCTTCAGCTCAATACGCCGTTGCTCTGACTACTTTTCACCTCAACAAAAAACCTTAGATAAAAAGAATAATTAATTGGAATTATTAAATCTATGATGCCCAAACTTTGGTTAGAAGTGTATTTGAATTACAATTTTTTCTTATAATAATTTATATATGGTTTTTTTCAAATAGGTTTATTATATATAATGCTGCGATGTGTTTATAGCAAACAAAAAAATTAACATTTTTAGGCTGGATTAGTCTGAGCAATTTTTTGTTGACTCGGATTGCACAGTGTCCCACTTATAAAATTAATATCTTCAGGATTTTATCCAAATCCAACATTAGTACAACAGTTGGAAAGCTGGAATGTTCTATTTTCAGCTTGTATTAACAGATTTTATGTCGTTATAAATGAGGAAATTAAGGATGAAATTTAAAAAAAACACCTCAGATGTTTTATTTTATATCTCCGGTTATAATTTATTTGCAGAGGCAACGTCTATACCGTTACATATAGTTTATAAGGTGATAAGTCTTTATAAAGTTTCCTGTAGATTGGAGGAGTCGTTTCAAAGTTTACATCATTTTTGTGATTTTTGAAAGAAAAAAAAAATTGAAGTCAATGTAAGGCAAATAGGTTGAAAGAAAAAATAAATTTTAGACTCCCAAAATTTATATTCAGGGGTTTTTGAGGGTGCAGAAAATGAGCAACAACTTAGTTTCTTCTTTTAAAAGAATATATATTTTAGCCATCTTTGCTACTTCTCTCGATCACAAATTATGTATTGTATTTCAATAGGCAGCATGAATATCCTCACAATAATTGCGCAATTGATTATTTTTACAAAGTAACTTAAAATATTTTTTATTAAACAAGTGACAAAGGTGATATTTTCCAGTTTTTCACCAAAAATATTTTGTTGGAGAACTTGAAATACAGGAACGAAGGAAAAAAAAAACTATTTAAATTACTTAAAATATTTTTTTATGGCACCTAGAGCCTATTGACAAGAATGTTGGACACGTGACTAAATTTTTAGGCCAGGTATCATCAAAAAAGATTCATTGAAATCTGTGATCCCAGTCCTTAGCCTCCCCTTGTTTTATTCATTTATCATACTAATTGAAAATATGTATTATGTACAACATAATTTTTTTTTTAATACCATATTTTAAACCCTTCTGAATGAGGACAAAGCCGTGTTCGTAGAGGGGTTTCACTTTATTTACAAACTTATTTAGAAGAAAAAAAATCCAATCCAAGACTTCGATTGGAACTGGTCATTTCTTGCATATCAAACTTAGTGTTTAACCAATTAAACTCCCACAATTTGAAATTTTTATACTTGGTGTATTATATAATTAATTACACATTAATAAAATGAAATGATTTCTATTTTTAAAAAATTACTCAATTTATTTCATTAATCCATTGTGGACATTGTTTTTTTTCCAGTTGATTCTCTGTACTGTAGATCAGTGCAATCCATTGGAGGACAAAAACAAGGATCAAATACTGGAAAGGAGCCGAATTTAATGCCTGTGCCATCCCCTCAGCAAATACAATATTTAAATGCATTCGAAGGGCAAGAATTGACCATTCAAAAACAACCTAATACAAGCTTAAAAGAAACGGGAAGAAAAACACCAGTGTATGTATAACTACAATCTATTTTTTACTACGAGTATTTTATTTATTTTGATGAGGCCAATTAGAACATTTTTACCTACTTAAAATCTTTTTATAACATTGAATATGATCTAAATTTACTTTTTATCTAAGGTCTTGGTTGAGATGTAAAAGCTCAGACACTAGCTTTTTCGCTTCAAACAAGACCTTAGATAAAAAGTAAAATTAATTTGAATTAATTAAGGTTTTTTAGTTGAGATGAAATCCACTCGGACATCAACTCCCCATCTCAACCCCACCTTATGAGTTTTCCCTCCTTTTCCCATTTTTCAAATGTCGTGTAATCAGTTTGGATTCTCGACGACAATTGAAATGGCGACGGAGAGCTTTAGTGAAGTGTACTTCATTTTAATTCATTAAATTCACTATTTTCGTGGTCCGCTTGACCAATTAAACATTACAATTAATTAAGGTTTTTAGTTGAGATGAAAAAAAGTCAGTTGACTTTTTTTCATATCATTACTATATGCAATAAAACAACCCTGTTTCCTCCATGAATTGGAACCACAAAGAAAATAAAAATAGGGGACCCCCATATACTCGCTGCTGCGCAATTCTTATATCGGGTGGCATTCTTACGCATCCTCTATATGGAGCCGAGGAACCCTGTCAATTAAGTGGGATTGAGTAACTTTTCTCTGCATCTCGGACATGTACATGTGCTTTGGCCCAAAAGTAAGTGTCCATGAGTTAACCGACCTTAATCAGATGAAGATGACCCTTCTACAAATCAGATCCTCCTGAGGCCACACGGTGTTCTTGATTCATGTGATCTTCTCTGCCAATCTGACCCATCTCGGTTTCTGTGTTTAAGAGAATAATATATTTCATTAATTTAATTACTAATAGTAATTTAAGTTCATAACTATAACTTTATAACATGGGAAACAGAAAAGGACTGAAAGATGGCATTGCCTTCAGTTCCGCTACTCATGTTGGACGATTAAGTTTTCATTCAATCATCGGCCTGTTCAGTCTTAACTGACAGATCAACTGGACCCCATTCGCATTCAGGCACAAGCCGGCCGGATGGGGGGCCCTTTGTTTAAGGAGTACTAGGTCATTTACTTATCATTGCTCCAATTTCTTTCCCTGGGTTTTTGTCATTTCCCAGGTTATGTCTCCATTGAGCAGTTGCTTCACATCCAAAGATGATATGGGTGATTGTTTCTTCCTCATCATTGCATAACCTACATGGAGTCATTATTGAATATACTCATGTTATGTAGATATTTTCCCAGATGGCAGTGTCTGGTGGTCCACTTCTCTGATTTTCGCCTTGTCTAACTGTAGCAGTGAGTTTGCTAGCCTTGGTGAGTGTTAGCTTACTATGTCTAGCATCTTTATAGTTTATCCACTTCTCCTTTTTTTTAATCCATTCTGTGATGGAGAATTCTGTTTTTTTCCCCCTTTAATGAGTTTATTTCTTCTTCTCGTTTGCAGTCGGTTGAGACTATAGGATGATGTAAAGTGTTTCTGGGATCATGTAGTCAGTCCCCATTTCTAAGAATGGGTGCCTGATTTTATTAAATACTGTTGCGTCCCCGAAGTGTTTAGTTCCCATCCAGTTTGATTGTATCTGGAGCCTAAATGAGCTTTTCCTCGTTTCTCTGTTTATAAATATTTCTGATGAAGGTTTAGCAGAGTTTCTCATACAATTGACGGGGTTGTTTTCATTGCCCTTGTGATACAACATTGAATATAGTGATTATTTGTAGAACGTGAGATGCGGTCTGGTATGATGTAGGTTTTAGAAAAACATTGTCTTTATCATGCCAAAGAAAGAAACAAACAAAAAGAAAATGTTTTTTTAAAACCTACGTCATACCAGACCACATCTCATAATTTCCAAATAATCATTAACTAACGGTCATTAAACACCACACATTGAATATAATCAGGGTCATCAGTGGCCACAACAGTTTATGCGTTGACATGGCGCGCATCACTGTAAGGTAAAGGTCACGGGTTTGAATCCAGCAGCCCCATACTTACAATTGGGCTTTTTTTTTTTTTTTTTTTTTTTTTTTTNTCACTAGTTTTGTGGTCCGCTTGACCAATTAATATCTTACAATTAATTAAGGTTTTCAGTTGAGATAAAAAAGTCAATGGCATGAGCGGGATTCGAACCCACGATCTTCGGCCATTTCATTTGTTGCCAAGAATCAAATTGATTACAAGACATTTGAAAAATGGCAAAAAGGAGGGAAAATTCAAAAGGTGTGGTTGAGATGGGAGGTCGGTGTCCGAGTGGATCGAGGTCACGATAGCTCAAGTAGTAGAGCAGCGGCATATCAAGCCGAAGATCGTGGGTTCGAATCCCGCTCGTGCCATTGACTTTTTTATCTCAACTGAAAATCTTAATGAATTGTAAGATTATTACATAGGCTATTTTCAATGTTTAAATGAAGGAATGGAGTGTTTTCTTTCAAATTGGCCTTATCCCTGATTTTTAATTAATATAAAATGATAATATTGAAAACTTATGCTAATTATATTGGATATAATTTTGGATTATGTGGAAATGTAAATTAATGAAGAAAAATTGCACACCCCTTGATTAAGAAAGTCAATTATTAATTTATATACGTTATTTATTTAATTTTCAAAATATTTATTTTTGTTATTGTTAAGTTTTATATAAAATTAATAAGTTATTTTATTTATAGGACGCCACCTACTAGCTTAGAGGGGGTCTTACCTGCCACATCTAGTGGTATCACGGGTGATAGTGGGAGTAGTGGAGCTAATAATGGTGTCCCCAGTTCTGTTGGTGTGGGGACTGGTGCTGGGACCGACGGTGGCCCTGGCAGTGGGAATTATCCATGTATCGGTCCTGACAATGTGCCATTGAATCCGAACAGGATTAGCGTATCGGCTGCGAATAAATCGTCTCATTTTGATCCAATTAGCTCTTTGGCGCAAATGAGCCAACAGCTCACGAACAACGTACCTAATTCACCTGTCAACCAGCCGAACCTCATGCCGAATATGCATCAAAACATGGTATCTTTTAATTCCCCGAATTCGAATCAACATTTGATGTCGATGGCCGATTTGCACCACATGCCCAATCCTCCTCCAGATCATAGAATACAAAACCAGATGCAATCTCATTTCGGCGCTCAAAGAGCTCAGTGTACTAGTGCCATGTCACCTGGAATATCAGTTTCTCCTAAGATGATGCAAGGATACGGTGTAGCTCAAAGACCTATGACGAGACCCATAGGATATAACGGCGCGAATATTCAGGTCAAGCCAAACGCTCCTAATACCATCCAGTATCTCCCATCTAGGCCTCAGTCTACACCAGGCCCAAGAGCACCTCCTAGTTTAGAATTTTTGCAGCGCTTTTCAAACCCACTCTCTAATTTAGACGCAAAAGTTCCAACTCATAATTTGCAGTATTTTCCCAACAATTACCCTCAAAATAATATGAACGATATGGGAATGTGTAATCCTCATGTTAATATCAGAGGACCGATACGAAACGCGAATCCCGGTATGATGAGAATGCAAGGGCCACAAATGGCACCGATGGGTTTCAACAATTCGGAAGGATTTCAAAATGCAAATTGTCAAATTTTTGGACCGCCGTCTAAAAACACTTCGATGGGATTAGCACCCGATGCGAGCCAACCATTACCACCTTCGATGGGCCAAGGCAATAATTTCAAAAATTCTACCTTTATCGGTCCCACTACTGCAGATCCAAATTATGCCCAACAGTTTCACAACTTTCAGCAACAACTGTATGCTACGAACACAACAAGAGGTCAGTTGAATAATCAAGCGATGGGTGGGAATCAGCATTATTTTGTGCCTAAATAATAAAATTAATCATAAACTCTTGGTTTTTTATTGTTTATTAAATATATATATATTATTTTTAATTTAGGGGTATTCATAATTTTTTTTATTATTGTTATTTCTTTAATTGGTTGTCCTATTGGAAATTTTTGTATGGATACACAATCTGAAAAGAATTCATGAAATGACAAGACTTAAAATCTGAATACCATAGATCTGGCATAATATATTGTATCGTTGCATTTGTAAAGTAATTAAAGTAAAATCCCAATACCGCATAGTGAATGAAAATACTAAAATAAATTGCGTCTTAATTAATTAAAACATTGAACAGGCACATCTAAAATTGCATGTACATTTTTATCTTATCAGATCACAGACCTCACCAAAATATTTTACAATTTAAATACATTTTGCAAAGTGTGTTCTGTGTACAAGACTGACGTAGAAACTAATTAATACAGAAATCCTTCTAAAATTGATTATGAATAGTCTAAAAAAAGTATTGTTAATAACCATTAACTTATTCTTGATCTTATATTGTCAAATGCAACAAGCTTGATGAATTTTTTTTAAATAATAGTAATAACCGAAAACTGTACTTCTGCAACATTACATTAGGTTGTTTAATCATTCGTTGGTATTGAGTGTATGTGCGTGTGTGTGTTTGTTTGCTTGCATGCATGCATGTCTGTGGCATGCACATGTGTGTGTACCCACACAAATATTGTATTATGTTATATGTGAAAGTTTTTCTTGTTTTTTTTTTTCATTTATATTTAACATTGTTGAATTGTTAAAAGTTTAAATACTGAAATCACCATGAAAATTATTATGTATTTGTTATTTACTTATGAAAAGAAAATATGTTATAATGTAAGAATTTCTAGGTGCCTGTGGATCGGTGGTACACTCAGAAAAATTAAAATTGAACACAAATATATTAACTAAGCTGAAAATAACTTCAACCTCTGACACAATACATGTTATTATTTTAGTCGGTTGTAATTTTTTTATATATATTTGTATATTTAATAACATTCAAAATGAAGTTCGAGATTGCAATTGTGTTCAGTTGTTCAAAGTGATTTTCAGAATAAAATAAAATAACATTTTTATAATTTTTTTAGTCGACTCGCGACAATTGTAAGCAGAAAAATGAATACCCTGTATAAATTATAATTTAAAAATTTGTAAAAATATCTAAAAACTTACGACTAGTTTAAATATAACTGCAAATATTCCCACTGCCTAGGTGAATCTCACGTAAATCGTATGATACAACGAAAACAAAACTGATGTGCTATTTAGTTGTAATAAACAATCAATCCTAAGTCCTAAGTGAATTGAAATTTTTCTTGACATTCATTATCCCACCAAAACAGTCGAAGTTAAAAACTGAAACTATTTATAAATTAACACTTGTTTATTGATTTATATGCAGAGTTCATCAGGTTGAGAATGAAGCTCATTGAAAAAAAATGTATATTACAAATGTTAAACGGGGTGTTAAGAGGTTTATACTCAACTTGCTGGGTGTATTAATTGTTTGCAGAGCATTTGTGAATTATTTTATGTAGTTATTTTTAAGAAAAATGTAGACATAACTTTTCAAAAAAACAAACAAACTATATTTTGTTCAAGATAACAAGATAGCTGTAAACTAAAAATATGGACATTAATAGTAAAGCTATAGTATATTATAATATAATGTAATTAGTTGGATTATTGATAATGTAAAATGTTTGCCTTGATATTAAGCAGATGCTAAATTATGAGTTGACACACGGAGTATTATTAAATATTTATCCCCCTTATTGTAATGAACACTCAGTTCGTAAAAAGCTCAAAGCTCACTCGTGCAAAATTGGCCTAAGGTGCATTTCACGGCCAAGTGTGCAGAAAATATGTCTTATACATCAGAAACTAGTCACTATCTTAAAAGTTGTTTTTTTATTTGTTTAATTAAATCTTGTACTAGCACAGTTTTTTAAAAAACATTTACATGACATATTTACTGCACTATTTGCCAGTGTAAATATAGCTAGATTGAATTTGTTTTACATAATTTATAATAAAAAAAATGAGTTAAATTAAAGATGACTCAAATGAACTGTGATAACTGGTTTCTCTGGTTTTTCTTAGAAATCCATATTATTTTGATTTATATTCGCATTAAAAGTGTAGTACTTAATCAAAAGGGCAAATATTTTTTTACTTACAAAAGTGAAATAAGTAATTTTTGTCTACCAAGTTATTTACAATTTTACTAAAAATTAGTTTGCTGTGTTTTATTAATATTGTTTTTGCTGTAAGCTATATATAGTTGATTTTACTTAATTTCTTCTTTTTTTATTGTATAGTGTGTTCCTACAATTATGCTTTAATCAATGTGTAAAGAAAAGTATATTGGTAAAGATTAATTAATTTTGTACATTACTGTTGAAATAGAAAGTGGTATTGTTTTATACATAAGACATTATTTTACACTAATTTTTGTCAATTCTTTAGTTTATTGTTAGTATTTTTTTTCTATTTCAAAATATTAAATAAATCTTTTCAATTTTACTTATAATGTTCATTTCTGCCTTATTGACTGTCAAACTGCCCCAGGGTAGTCAATATTCCTTGGGGTTATTTGGGTAGAGGTCCCTCCATTCACGTTAATAAATTACATTCACACTGCCCCAGAGAACTTGATGATATTCCTTACGTTTATTAGGGTTCCCTCATTGGAACACTGACAACAGCAAGGGCACTCGCAGTATTAACTTCTACCCTCGCCTTCTCAACACTTGGCTACTGGCTAACTGCTGCACCAATCGTCCAGTCCCTTCAACCGTTGCAGGGTCAACCAGCTCATTTCCTTGGCCTCCGACTTCAGCCAATGGCTCTCTTGGTCACGGACCTGTACCAACAGCTCACATAGTCCCGGCCTCAACCTTCAGCTCAATACACATCCCAACACACCAGCCCTTGTTGACCTGGTGTAGTCGGCTTGTCCAGGTAGATACTACATAGTGAGAGCTCGTCAGGTAGATGAGTCTCCCTTGTAATAGTGAATGTTGAGATCTTGTTGGGGAGACGAGTCTAAAGTCAGTAGGGCAGTGCCCCTGCTTATATACAGGATGGCACTACTCTGATTGGCTACAGTGGAGGGTGAGGCCATTCCAGAACTGGCGGTGTGACCTAGCAGGTAACTGCAGGTGGTCACTTCATATCCTAAAAAACACATTCGTACTGCCCTAGAGAGTTCGATGATATTGGAGTTATTGGAGTAGCCCCTCCATTCACCCTAATAAATTACATTTACAGTACCCCAGAGTACTCAATGTCCATGGAATAATATCGGAGAAGCACCTTCATTCTCACTAACAAATTACATTCACACCTCTCCTGAGTATTCAATGTTCATCTGTGTTTCTTTTTTCACACTAATAAATTATACTTACTGAGTACATTGATACACATAAGAACTATTTCTCATTCACCCTTGTCATTCAAACTAATAAATACGGAGATACTAATAGATACCAGAATATTAACCAGGGATCAAAGGTTCTGGCCTCATTATTCTCACTAATAAATACATTCATTCCAATAAATAACATAGGCAAGCATAAACATGCAAAGATCTATACAGTTGAAAAAATTATTATTATTATTATTGTTGTCCTGGGGTGTCAGCAATAACCCTAAAGTGGTGCATGTTAGGGGGTAATCTACGTGTGACCTATGTGCAACCTGGTATATTTTCCCTTCAGTTCCTTTCAGTCATTCATGTTTTTCTTTAGGATATTTTCCTAAGTTCATGAAAAGCTGTAGAAAAATTGTACTCAAGAGCCAAAAATAGATACTACCCAAGACAAAACTCAAAATAAGCAGATCCTTTATAATTGTTACTAAAATTTTATAAAAGAATAGATTTTAATATCAAGAACATTTATATAAGTGATAAATATTTTCAAAAATTACTACTAAATACTCACGAATTTTGACTGATAATGAGATAGAATTTATTGGATTATTTGTTTACTAAGTTCCTCGTAAACAAGGTTATAACATTGAAAGAACCCATTTGGAAGTACGTTAGGTTCTTGATTTTAAATGGTGGCGACCTGAGTTGTGTTAACCTGTGTGGCCACCGATGATTACTAAACATTTCAAATTACAAAACAGAAACATAAATAAGTGCTAGTTGTATATTTCCTTTTATAATCTTTAATAACAGGTACATATATGATTTTGTATTATTAACTGAAATAGTGTGAATGAATAATAGTATTTATTTACATGGAATGCAACAAACTCAAAATATGTTACAAAATACTTTACAGCATGGACAACAGTCCGTCAGCCGGAGTTGATGTGAGCAAACACAGAATAATAATAATAAAAATCCATGAAATAATTAAATTAAATTAATCTATGAACATACTATAAAATACTGCGATTAAATTAAACAAAATTTAAAAAAATAAATAAATGAATAAATCAAAAATAATAAAAATAAAGCAATACTAGAGAAGAAAATCGAAGAAATAGTAATAATAAAAGCTAACCAAATAAAGAGATATTGTAAAACATTAATAATTAAAGTGTTGGACTAGCTCGAATCTGTAAGTCCAGGCATGGCGAGCAAATCTGATGAGAGGACGACACAGACGGCCATCATTTAACATTGCTATGAGTGCGGGTTTGGTCAGCCTCGCCAGGCCAACGTGCAGGTCGCGAATCTCTGCCAGAATCGAACATTCGGCGACAAAATGAAATGTGTTTTCCACCGATCTGGAATTACATAGAACTACTTTTTCCATCCATGGAGTGTAATTTAAGAATACCAACTCGCACCTCAATTTAAATAGCCAGCAGAGCTCTCTAAGCGATAGACCACACGACTGGTCCGCAATCAGGCTGCATAAGCCAGCACAATGATCAAGTTCCGGATATAATGTAAAGCGGGACGGGACTACAGCTTTTTTCTGAAGCTCCTCATGGTGTGATTTCATTTTACTCAATAAGGTGGCCAACTGGCCACTCCATAATGACATGTCTTCCACAGTCAATTCACAATCACATCTCTGAGCCAGATCAATCCAATTCCTAAACCAGAAAGTTTTGGTTTTTATTATTTCCAAGGCAGAGATTCTTGGCAATCTATGAGGAGGTAACCTCAACATCCTTAGGCAGTAATCAAAGTGTAACTTCAAGGTGAACACTTCAAGTAGATCGACCTCCGTTTCGAGATAAACCATATGGTTTGGAGCTACCGATGGAATACCAAATAATTTTTTAATAAAAAAAACGCTGGAATTTCTCAATAACTTCGAATCGTCACGAACCTCAAGCCTGAGCTCCATAACCGACTACGTAAAGACAAACAGACTTAAAGAGACCGAACTTAAATGGAAGAGGCACTAGTTCCTGGGAAAGGAAAGCAGGCCAAACTGAAATAGTGTGTAATTCAACATTAATTTTATTTTTAACATTATTTCCTTTTTACAATAAATACAAATCACTAACAATATCAGTAAATGTTCAATCCCACTGCCACGGTTGCCCTGGAGTTTTCAAAACTTGTCCGACTTCTTTGCTTCCACCACTACAAAAATATTATTACTTTTTTTTAAGAAAATTAATTTATTAAAATCAGTATTATTTTCTTATATTGCCCTGTTGTACTTTACCTTGAACCAGCGATTTGTTTTATTGATGGTCCATCGGATAAAGTCAACGGTGGAACTACTTCTCTTCTGACATCCCTTGCACAGTAATAATTATCTGATAACTTGTGAGCTGGTCCTTCAGGAAGCACTGGAGGAGGCTGAGTTCTTGGAGCGTAGTAATCACCATATCTAAGAGGATTAGTATGCTTTCTCTAGAAAAAAAATTATATAAAGAAATGCTAACCTTTTTTTTACAACTGCATACAAAAAGCATAAAATACACAGATACAAGCACACATGCGATATTATTCTCAAAAGCAAACGCAAAGACGAAGCATCCAACCTCGTCACTGAGCTAAGGAAAATGAAGTTGCTTTTATTAATGGCCTTCTGAACTGGTATACTAGATCTAAGAATGAGTTGCCCTATTTACCAATGATACCTAATATTGCTAGTGTCTCACATAAAGATAAAGAAAACACTAAGGGTTTGTAATTTGAATATGTGTAAAAAATGACTATCAATCAAGGACCTGTATATCTGACCAACCACATAGGACAGTTACAAAATACACTGACACTGATTTTTTTTCCATTTTCTCGATAAAAGAAAATTCTGCCCTTAATTTGTCTCATTGTTTTTACCAATAAATATTCGTTTATGCTGTTTTAAATTGGGAATTAGAGGTAAACACACTTAATCCTTAATCCAAAACAAGGATAACGGATTTTTCAATGTTTACTTTTTACGGAATTTAAAATGTTTATTCAGTCTCATTAGAATTCTGAGGCAACAAACTGTTTAGTTTTCATCTTTGTTTTCATGATTTCAATTTTTAAACTTAACAATGCCACTTAGTATTGAGGATGTTGTGCGTGGTGTGGCACTTTTTGGTGATGGACATTCCCTACGAAACTCTGCAAGACGCCGTCAGACGTTTTCGATTAACTGGGTCCTACCATAGAAGGCCCGGTTCTGGACGCCCTAAGGTAACAGAACCAGAGGTTGACCGTTTTTTTGCCTTTGAGAATTTTGCGAAACCAACACCTTATTGTTGTTCAAGCGATTCATCAAAAAGTTCAAAGTGTCCAAATTTCGAACGCACTGCTCGAAGAAGATTAAATCAGTATGGACCCATTTACTCGAGACCACATCCATTGGTCTTTGACGATTGGTCTGCTGTACTTTTTACAGATGAGTGTGAGAGAGTGTGGAGAAGACAAAATGAAAGGTACAAAGCCTGTAATTGTTCCCAGAGCAAACGTTTTCAAGCTCAGTGGTGATGTGGGCAGGAATTTCAATGTTGAATCGTGTAGAGTTGATTGTTGTTTGTGAAAGGTCTTTCACAGCCAGTCACTATGTGGATGAAATTTTGGAAAATGGTGCGTTGCTTATCTTCGATGAAATCAGTGACAATCCTGTTCTAATGCACGATAATGCCCGACCACATGTCGCTTGCATAGTACAAACGTACCTTAAAACCAGGGTCTTAGCTTGGCCCACTCTCCAGACTTGAACCCCATCGAACATTTGTGGGATAACCACAAAAGACGACTAAGAGCACGTACATCTAAAGGGCTCTTCGTGAAGAATGGGCTAACCTCCAGCAAAGAGACATTTCCAGTTTGGTAGAATGTATGTCGAGGCGTCTGCGCAATATTGAAATGTTAATTAAAAATCTGAAATAAAATTAAAACGAATTCTATCTGTACTTTTTTTTTCTTAAAGGGAAAACAAGGAGGCTCCAGGTCCAGACAGGATTCCTAACATGTTAATGAAGAACGTCTTTAGAAAAGCCATAATATTATTAATGCACCTTTTATATGATATGATAAGATTGTATAAAAGGTGCATTATTCAAAAAAGCGGAAAGTCTTAAAGCTAATAAAAAAGCCGCGCAAAGTTCATGATAAGCCAAAAAGCTGTAGGTCTACTTGGCTGTGCTATAGCACTATAGTGTCTAGTCAGCTAAAATCAGTAATCTCCGACAGATAGCTGACAGAATTTTATCTTAAATTTGGTACTGTTCAGGAATGCTTTTAGGCAGATATCAATTGTCAGCAAGCTGATTATCACAGATGTACTCGGTATCTTTCAAATAACAGATTGACTCTAGCTCTTTTTTTATTGAAATTGACTGTTTTGTCCTTCTAACTCACTTGACATTTTTTTACCAAAGTTGAAAATATTTCGTCTGTCACTTACCCCAAGAAGAAAATTTCTGAACATATCAACGAGCGGTGTAACTTTCCTTAATTCGCCTTTCCCCATGTTGTTAATATTTTTTAAAACTATTTATTATTAAATATAAACAGAGTACAATAAAATTAAGTTGAAAAGAACAAAAGAAACCGTCTTAGGCCTTCTCTAGTCTTTACTGTGATGAAGAAAAATATGTGATGATCTCGAGTCTAGGATTCTAGAAAGCTATGACGTAAAACACGGAGCTATGACGTTTACAAAATTTGAATTTTTGATTTTAAAAAAACTTGAAATGCTTAAATAGTGTTATAAAAACGCATTGATAGAGTTTATGAAAAACCATTTATTAAGTAAAAATGATAACTTTTTAACTGCACATTCAATATCCACATCCAACATACTCAAAACGCCAACGTTGAAATTAAATGTCCCATTTGAAATGATAAAAGTTATGTTTAAATCAGAATAGGAAACAAAAAGTTTCCCAGGCTTTACTAGACAGATTCATCCTGTAAATTGAACTACACCCTGGACCACATTGCCTAGTCAGTATCGCAAGTCATGAAGATGGCCCATATAGTTGTCTGCTGTAAATCCTGCAAATTATTTATAAAACAACTCTTTACAGAATCACAAATTGCTGAAGACTTAGATGATAGTATTAAGTTAGATAAAATCTTAAATCCTAAAAATGAGGTAAATATATTGAAAATGTATTATTTCTTAAAGAAAGGATTCTTCTTGCAGAAGATATTTTTTTAAAAATTGAAGAAAATGACAATAAAATTAGAAATCCTAATTAAACTTTAATTTATGTTGTTAAGTGATTCTCTACAAATTTTTTCTGCAAAATTGTTTTACTTTTGCTATTAGTTTTATAAGATATCATTTGTCTAAAGCATAATGTATATATATATATTCTCTCTCTCTCTCACTCTCACTTTCTCTCT
>NW_019392645.1:1642131-1752043 GCF_000648675.2 Cimex lectularius | reverse complement strand
ATATGACCTAGGGTCATTTCGGGATTTCTCCCAGATTACAGAATGCTTTCTATCGAACTTTTTGTTTTCGTCCTTTGCTGTTCTTTCTTATATTTTGCTCAGGTATAATTTTCATATCTGATCATGTGTCAAACAATTTTAAAGTATGACCTAGGGTCATTTTGAGACACCCCAGATTGCAGAATGATGGTCTACCTCTAACCAAACCAAACTGAAAAATTATAAAATCTTATCTATTATTAATTGTAATATGTAATATTTTTGTGGACTAATTTGTTTTTTAATAAGATTTTAAAAAATAGTGGCGGGGATAAAATTGGATTAGGTCATGAATGACACATCCCTGTTTAGAAGGTTAACGGCCGAAACTGTTTCAACTGTTGTGTGTTCTTTGTCTTCTGTGTTGTAGTTGTTCGTTTTTCTACTTTTATATTATTTTACATTGCGTTTTTATCTGTTGTAAATCCAATCGTACGACTTTTGTTTTTTTAGCTTCAATTAAACGTCATCCGAATTATACATTGTCTGGAGTAATGTCGAGCGAATCTGTGAAAACGGTGAGCCTTAAATTTGTTTTTTATCTGTTACTATACACCCTTCCGGCGACAATTATTGTCACCTTAAAAATACACTCAAAGACAAAAAAAAATAAGACATATTTATTTTCTATAATGATTAGGTATATAAAGTTAACCTTTAGTTATAAAATTAAGTTAAGTTAGGTATAATAGTTGGCATAAAATATAAACACGACATTAATAACGTGTTTGATGATTTTAAGTTGAAAGATTTCGCCAGGGTAGATGCTTTGACCAATGATGGATATAGCATTACAAAGACTACGTCCTGGGTTTGCCACGCTCTACCATCCACAGTGGTCTATATTTAGCATAGTTAAGAGCTACAGACTCGATCGAAGAGAAGGTAGTGGTCAATTGTGATGTACGACAGCTAGAGGCGATAGTTTTATTGAACCATAAATTAACGGTAGTAAACTCCAAATGGTAGTGTAAGGATGAGCTCTAAAACAGTCATCAAAAAGCTTTGTGGGAATATCCTAGTCTCTAGGCATTTTCTATTACTGTAGAGGCATTGAGTAGAAAGGCGATTTGACACTTGAACAATGAGCTGTTCTCTTCATAAGTGCCGGTTTGGTTTGTGGCGATCAGATGACCAGGGTGTGTAGAGAATAATGCTTTGCTTCATGTGCCTGCGGAGTCGCAGCCTTTTCAAAAGAAGTCATTCATGGTATGGGGGGGGGAATTGACATCCAGGCCTGTACTGAACTGATTATCTTATAGAATCTTTGCCTGCATGAAGGTACATTGAAGAAGATCTTATGATGTGGCCCAGTTCGCTCCATTTATTGAAGGCAGCTTCGTGTTAATGCATGATAACACCCGACCGCATGTTGCTCAAGTTGCACCTGTTACTTTAATGATGTAGTGATTACTAAAATGCCACATATGAGTCATATAGAACACTTGTGGAAGATAAAGAGATGGATTAGATGCCATTCACCGCCTCTGACAAGCGTTGAACAGCTTCAAACCACCCTTATTGAAGAGCGTGGTCCTGTTTCATAAGACAAAATCCATCGCTTGTTTACTCGATGCCTAGGAGACTTAATGCCCGCCAAGAGGCCAGAGGAGGCAATTGAGTTTTTAAGAACAAAACTAGGTAATAAATTGTTAATAGTGAATAAATTTTAATTTGTCACTAAATGATTTTCCGGTGTTTTGGTGAATTATCTTTTAAACCTTGATAATTAAATATTTTTTATTAAAACTCATGAATTTTTAAATTAATTTGGTTTTGTTTATTAATAATTGTACAAAGTACGGTTGACTTGAAAAATTAGTGCCATGAGCAGAACTCGAACCCACGACGTGCCGGCACTTCTACTATTTGAGCTATGTCACAATAGCTCAATAATAATTAAATAAGTATGTTGTAATTATAATAATAAAAATATATATATTTTGAAATAAACAACAAAATATGATTTTTTTTTTCCATTTGAGTGTATATATAATTGTAAGGTAGCTCAACGTGGTTTATGTTCTACATAAAAATAAATAAAAAGTTTTCACGTGTATTCACTAAACAAGAATAGCAAATAATGATGGATAGATATTTTTTCCTCCAATCCTTAGAGGTGGAGAGACTTTTTTAATATTACAACATAGCTAATAAGTATTTTTTCTGTATAACTACCATAAACAATAAAACTTACATTCAGTAGAACAAAGCCTGTGAACACTACTGCTTTGCCCAAAATAAGAGGTCCACATTTTGGTGAATATAAAACATTATTTTTGTAAATCTTAATCAATTATTTACATTAAAAAAAATGCTTTAAATTAAAGGTTATTTGTTTTTAAAATAACTTTGAATACACAATCATCAAAGGGCCATCTCAGAAACTAACGACAGAACTACTTTAATCTAGGGCATGTTTAAAACAATAGTTGGACTTATGACTGGATAGACTTGGAGCGGCAGAAACCTATGCAGATATTATCGGAAAGTAGAAGAGACAGCGGAACATGCCCTCTATCGGTGCGAACGCTTATGTAGACTGAGATTTCTACTGCTGGGAGTTCGGCTAGTTCATGAATATTCGTGCACCTTGAAGCGGATAAAAAAGCTGACAATTTGGCAAGCACTGAATATTGTTCCTTGGTGAATAACCGAGCACCAATCCCTACTAGTCAGGATTCGGTGAACCTTTTCTCGGCATTCGGCGAAGCCCTCATGTCTGAAAGCACCTTAATGGAAGTATTATATATCTCATTCCTAAATCTCATAAACCTCCAAACTTACAGTCCTATCAGCCTTCTTCCTGTCACGACATATTCAAAAAACTCTTTTCAAAATGTTTAATACCCATCCTAGATTCATGTAAGATCATTCCTTCTTACCAATTTGGCTGCCTTCCTCATCATTCTACTCTCCAGCCAGGTTTCAGAATCGTTGACTCGTCTGCTCTAAGTGCATTTTTGGATGTCGGCCAGGCCAGTAGGATCTGGCATCCAGGTATCCTTTGTAAATATAAACCCTACCCATTCCTTATTACCTTATCCTGTAATCCTATGTAACTGACCACTGCTTCAGAATGAGGATGAATATTTAGATAACACCACAGTATGTAACTTTCAGCATCCAAGGGCCCATCACTGTGAAGTCCTGGGTTTGAATCCAGCAGCCCTGCATTCAAACCTGACATACTTACAAATGTTGTTTTTTTTTTCCAAAAACATAGACACCCCGAGCATTGATATGACCTTTGCCATTGCGAACCCTCATTAAAACAAAAACGGCATTACCCTATGACCAGCAATACCCCGATAACTTATAATAACATACCTCTAATACAAAAACTTAAATAAAATTATTAACAAACATTGTTTTTTTTTTCTTTTCAGTTTGCAAGTTTAGAAACACCTGGTTATGTTGGGTTTGCCAATTTACCAAATCAGGTACATAGGAAATCCGTCAAAAAAGGTTTTGAATTCACACTAATGGTTGTGGGAGAATCAGGTTTAGGAAAATCAACTCTTGTAAATAGCCTTTTTTTAACCGATCTTTATCCAGACAGAAAAATCCCCGATGCTATTGGTAAATTAATATTTATCGTAAAACATTGCATGCTAATTGTAACATCGTATTTCATTGTATCAAAGATTACTTTTGACAATAATATAATTAAATAATTGAGGCCACTGGTTTCCTTTGTCAATGGAAAATTGTTAAATATATTTTATAACACATTGATTCTTTTATAACCTGCTCAAAAGTATAATAAAATAATATATAAACAATTAACTATGTAACTTACCATAATTTTTACATTGATATTGTGCTTTATTTTTAAATCATAAGTTAGTTTGAAAACCGGCTCAATCAAATTCAAAATTTTTACAGGAGGCACAAAAAACATTTTAGATTTTCTACTAAGTACTATATACAATAAAACGGACCTCCTCCAAAAATTATAACAGAGGATCCAAGGCTGGCCTACTCACTCTCTATAAGGGCCCAAGGAAAAGTTCGAGACATCGAACACTGTTGTTTTAACCCTTTACTCCTAATCTAGTTAATTTAATTGAAATCTAGCTAATTTATTTCTCCATCGGCCCTCACAGTACACATTCACGCTAATAAATACAGTCTGAAAACACCATAAAAACAACAATGAGATATCTATCAAGCATTATATACAACAAAACAGCCCTGTTTCCTGCAAAAAATGGAATAGGGGATCCCAAATATTTGTTGCTGTACTCAAGTACAGTTCCCACATCGAGTGACCTACACACACTCTATAAGGAGCCAAGGAATGACATCCCTCAATTATGTGGGGAACATCGAGGAACCTTTCTTTCTTTTAAGCCTTTACTCATACATATAGCTAATCTAATTGTGGATACATGGTGTACTAAATATTCCACCATCTTAAGAATTTATGTAGAAAAGGTGATCAGGAATGAGACTTAATATGTGAGGAAAAGGATTCTGATGAAGGGAATATGTTCCTCGAAAGCTCAATGGAACTGAGTGATATTTTGTCTTGGCCTCATCCCTGATCACCTTTTTTACATAAATTCCTAGTGTGTAGGCTGATCACAAATTGCCATCGGAGATCTCAAACTTTATATTCTTACAAAGAAATACATTCACTCTCAATGCACACAAAAAGAAACATAAAACCAGATATCTACTATGTACTGTATAAAACACAATAAAACGTTTTAGAGCCATGCATTATGGTTTAGATTTTTCAATTAATTTTTATCGGGGAGAAGGTAGGTCTTGAAACATTTGTGGCATAGTTTTCAACATTGTATTATTTCCAGGTTGCCAAAAATTTAAATTTAAATATTGGATTGAGCCAGTTTTGAAACATCTCTGTAGCTAATCAATCATTTTTGGTGGAATGAATTGAAATTACTCTCAATTTATTGGTCCAATTCTCCCTACTACTTTCATAAACCTAGTTTCAATCAAAACAAAACAATATTCTGATTTCTTAGGTAGGAGAAAAGAAAGAGTTGTAAAAATGCCTAGATGGTGAAAATTGGGCTGAGCAGGTGTTGATCTTAACCCAAGATTTTGACATTTTTATACTGGATTTTTGTCAAAACAGCTTAGCTAGTTATTGTAATGCATTGAGAACTTGTGAAAACTTTTAAAAAAAAATTATTGATATTTACCTACCATTCTGATCTGCCTATCTTTGTGTAATCAGCAAAAAATGTGGATTGAGATGGTTTTGAAACTAATGACCTCAATTAAAATAATTAAATATTTTCAGTTTTATTCTCCTTATTTATTCTATGTGAATTATTTTAGTATAGTTTTATTTATTAGGCCATTGTAGTTTTTTAAGTATGTTGAAAATTTAATTTCTGCCGCTATGTTTCAGCATCAACGCACCTCATTCGCATTCATTTCTTAAATTACATAAAAATAAAATAAAAAATTGTAACCCATTAAATTGAAAAATGGCAATGTTTCACATTAATTAATTGTTTATTACATTTGTGGACATTTTGCAGATTGTATTATTCTACTTATTTTTTGTATACTGTATTTCATATTTCCAAATAGCTGATGTAATAATTATAAAACAATGTTTGTTTTTTTAACTTAACAATTTTTAGACAAGGGCACAAAGACTGTTGAATTAGCCACATCGACAGTGGATATAGAAGAAAGAGGAGTAAAACTTCGTCTGACTGTAGTCGACACCCCCGGGTTCGGCGATGCAATTAATAATAACAACAGGTGATAATCAATAATTCATAATAGCGGATTTATTTTTCATAAACTACTACTTTCTATATGATGTTCTTTTTTAGCTTCAAAGCCATAATACAGTATATCGATGATCAGTTTGAACGGTTTTTGAGGGATGAAAGCGGTCTTAACAGAAGGAACATATTAGACAACAGGGTCCATTGCTGTTTCTATTTCATCTCGCCATTCGGCCATGGGTAATTTAAAAAAATTCTATTGCAGCTAAACCTCCTTTCCTAATATTTTCCTTATCATTCCTGATGATTCTGAATGATCCTGAACATGTGTAAATCAGGACTTTTTTATTTGTGCATGCATGACAAATGTATATTCACTTTGTACATTTTCTGATTGCAGAATGAAACCATTGGATATTGAATTTATGAAGCAGTTACACAATAAAGTAAATATAGTACCTGTGATTGCTAAGGCTGATGTCCTCACAAAAAAAGAAATTTTGAGATTAAAAAAGCGGGTATGTTCGAACATTGGAAAGTATACTTTTATTGATGTGTGTTTACATTGATTTTTTGTTTCATAAATAACAATGTTAATTATTTACAAGGTTATTTTTGTATTATTTTTTAAATTCAATTTCATTCAGATAAGTCATTCAGTTCATTTTTTTTTTAGATTATGGAGGAAATAGAACAAAATGAAATTAAGATTTACCCTTTGCCAGATTGTGATAGTGATGAAGATGAGGATTATAAAGAGCATGTTGGTTTTTATATTAATTTTATTGCTTCAGAATTGAACGAGTGTAGTCAGTAAATCATCTTGTATGCTATTCGATTGCAGGTGAAGCAGTTAAAAGAAGCAGTTCCATTTGCGGTGTGCGGTTCGAATACTTTGCTCGAAGCACGCGGAAGAAAAGTTAGAGGGAGGCTTTACCCATGGGGTGTTGTCGAAGTTGAAAATCCGGAGCACTGTGATTTTATTAAACTTAGAACTATGTTAATGTAAGTGAATACAAATGTTGCAGTTATTGGTCTTTACTGCTCTGCATTTTTCTTTTTGCTGTGTTTTTTTTCACATTTATAGTCAACAGCTTATGGGTGATCAACCAACTTCATTCTGTGTCTTCCTCAATAGAAATCTCTCACATGTAGTGAAGAGTTCAATAAATGCATCAAAACACAAAAACTATTCTAAACCTAACCTAACATATTTGAAGGTTTATGATAGGGTGTATATATTCATCCAGGTTGGTGGTGTATACAATATTCCTCTGGCAACCTCCACACATATAACTCTAGTTGAGGGATGATAGGGTACATATTCCTGCTAATAAATACATTCACCCTCAATAATCCACAATGTAAGACAAAATGATATTCCTATGATAACCTCCACACACATACAACTAATATAGTTGAGAGACGATGGGGTATGCATTCACACTAATAAATACATTCACCCTAAATATATGTTGGTTATATGGGTGGAGTAGGTAATATTCCTCAACACCCTCTACACATATAAATAATCTCATTGAGGGACAATGGGGTTTACATTCACACTAATAAATATATTCACCCTCAATATACACATAAGGGAACAGAAAACAAGATATCTATTAGTACTATTATACCATTCACTCAGAGTGGTGGAGAACTTGATATTCCTCAGTCACCCTCCACACATATAACAAATCTAATTGAGGGTCACTGGGGTGCTCAATATTCTGCCATCAAACCTCTTACACTACACATTCACACTAATAAATACATGCAGTTTCAATATACACAAAATGGAATGCAAAACAAGAAAGCTATCGATATTAAGAAAAAAAACCTGTTTCCTGCAAAAATCGAATTAGGGGACCCAAATATTTGGTCGTGCTAAGCACAACTCTCATATCGGGCAACATTCCTGCTCGTTTGACCTAAGGAAAGGTTCTTTAATTAAGTTGAACAAATACACTCTACACCTAACTATTCTGATTGAGGATTGATGGTGTACTCAGAATTCCCACTACACATCTCGCTAATAAATACATTCTCTCATGGACTAATTGATATAGTCCTCCATAGGTCCTCTCACACTTCACATTCTCGCTGATAAATACATTCACTAAGGATATTGGACTTGATAGATTCAGGATAGATTGATTCTCAGTTTACACAAAAGAAAACATAAGACCAGATATTTACCAATAAAACAGCCCTCTTCCAAAGTTTGGAACAGAGGATCCTAAGACTTAATGCTCCAGCACAATTCTCATATTGAATGGCATTCCTACATGATCTATATATATGGGACCAAGGAATGATAGTTAAGAAGGACAAATCTCTACATCTAACTTCTAATTTAGGATTGATGGTGTACTCACACTTCACATTCTTGCTAATAAATACATTCACTCTCAATGTAAACAAACAGAAACAAAACCAGATTTCTACCAAGTACTACATAGATTTCTATCAAGTACTATATACAATAAAACAGTCCTGATCCCCACAAAAATTGAATCTGGAGACCCAAATACACCTGGCGTGCTAAGCACAACTCTCATATTGGGTGGCATTCCTATACACTCTATATGGAGCCAAGGAGTGACACCCTTCAATTAAGTAGGGGGGGGGGATTCTCTGTATCTCACTATTTTAATTGAGGATCGAGCTTTCCTGTACAAGCCGGACATAAACGCTTTGTCCCAAAAGTGTCAACCTCACATGGCCTATTCTTAATCGGGTGAAGATGACCCCTATTGTACGAATCAGATCTTCCAAGGGCCACCTATGGTCGAATGAGAACATTTTACTAGTTTCTATATTCGGCGGTAGCTTAAACCTTGTTGAAACTCAATTCTGCACATTTTTCACTGATCTTTCGCAGATTCTAAAAAGGGCCATTTTCTTGCCGACATTCTTTACAAAATACTCTCATAGACCGTATATCCTTATACACTTAAACATCACGCAAACTGTATGTTAAATTAAAAAATGGCGAGGCACCGAGGTATTCATTCCAAATAATGTCAAATAATTGTAATCAACAAAACTTACAGTTCCTTAGTGAGGATGGCATAAAACTAAAATACATTTGAGTAGCATTGAAAACCCATGAGTGTAGACGGACCCATGCTTCTCAGACTCTTCGACTAACACCTACCATCAACTTTAAAAAGAGTTTAGGTGTTTAATTAATTATTTTAACTAATTTATCGGTTATTAAAATAATTATTTAAATGTGTGGTGATTAGTGACCGTTAATCAATATTTATTTAGAAATCATGAGACCGCATCTCACGATTTCTAAATAAATAAATGTTTAATTGTCAAATTAAGTAATAAGTACACACTTTTAATTATAATTAAAAAACTAATACGCTTGATTGTTTTAGAACTCATATGCAAGATTTACAAGAAGTGACTCAGGAAGTGCATTATGAAAATTATAGATCTGAAAGATTGGCTAAAGGAGCTCCAGTTTCAAAGCGAACAACGTAAGTTGGTATAGGCCGAAATATTCCGAACATAAACGCTAATAGTTGGTTTATTGTATTTAGGTCACTTTCCGAGACGGAAAAAGTCCAAACTCAAAGTGATAAAGACAGGATTCTCCAGGAAAAGGAAGCAGAACTCAAACGAATGCAAGATATGTTGGCTAAAATGCAAGCACAAATGCAACAACAGCCTCCTCAATAATAATAATTTTTTTAATGATTGGATGTTCGTGAAAACTAATATTTCTTATAAAAAACGAAATCCACTTATGTCTATTCATACATTTTAGAAAAAAGGTTAGAATAATCGTTTTGTACTCATTTAATAAACAATTTATAGACCAATTATGCGCTTCTACTCTACTTTACATTTACTTAGAGTGAGATCTATTTTCCTCAAAATTATCTTGTCTAAATATAACGATTCTTTACTTTTTTTAAAATTATTTTCTATAAAAAAATATATATGTAACATATTTATCATGTACTTAAATTATTATTTTAAAAATAATTATTACAAATTTACCTGTAGCAAAAGCCATATTTTTTTGTAATAAGTCATTATTTTTAATATTTATTATGTAATTGTTAATATTATGCATTTAATATTTAATTGTAAAAATATTTACTCGTGTAATGTATTTTTGTAATTGATAAAGACTACAATATACTGAAAATAAGGTTGAAAAGAAAAAAAATTCTGAACAAAGCATTTATTTTTTAGCTAGAAACCTAGTTTTTCAAGGTGCCTGACTGTTCTAAATGTATTTCGAATAAATTATAATACATTTTTATCTCAATAAAATTATATTTGAAGACAATATATTTAAACAAATTACCCTGGGAGGATAGACTGTCGGTTCATAGACCCCCCCTGGTCATGGGTTCGATTCTCACCATTGCCCTTAGCCCTTTTTTTCATGATACCCTTCCCCCCTAAAAAATATGCATACGCATAATATAACTTCTCCTTGGCTAATATGTATACTTCATAAAGAAATTTAAAAAAAAATTAACCTCAAATAAATGAGGAATGGCTAATGTGTTAAAAAATCAGATAATACAAATTGTATGTTACACACAATATTTCAATTGACAATGAACCAATTTGCAAAACTTATGATGATTATGAGCAGACTACTTGCATTTGGAGTGAATACAGCTTTTGTTTTTTCTCCCAATCCTTGGGATATGTGCTAATTCATATTGTATTAATTAAAATGGGGTTTAAATACTCTAATATGAATTATTCTATTCCTTCTTGTAGATTATAGAATTTAAATTTAATAAGGCCCATTTTTTTAAAATTTATTGGATTGTAAGGCAGTTTTTGCTCAATGTCATTGGGTTTATATGCTTATTCTAACTAATTTGCGCCTAGAAAATGAACAGCTATTAGCTCTTCTAGTGTGTTTTACATCATCAACTACAAATCTGCTTTTAATGTAATACTTTGATTATTTGGACATCCTTCGGGTAGAAATTTATGTGCTCTTGTTGCAAGTTTATCCACTCCAAAGAATTTTTTCCAAGAGTACCGTTTTGCTTTGCAGAGCAGTATTATATCTGGTTTTTGAATTCCTCTTATTTACTGTTTACTTTTGCACGACTCTGTTTAAAACCTGATTGTGTGTGTGTGTGTGTGTGAGAGAGAGAGAGTGAGAGAGAGAGAGAGAGAGAGTAAGTGATTGAGTGAGATAGACAGAGAGAGGGAGAGTTTAGAAAGAAGAATGGCACGATCGAGTTGAATGGTTTGGATTATTCATTGGAAATTACATCAACTTGTTGGGCAACTGGGGAAAAAAGAACGAAAGTAAAACCTCCAGAACAATTAAGTAGACTATTGAGGGTTGATGTGCCATAACGAAATTTGTTCTGTAACTATGACACTATTCAATTCAGAGATGACTTCCTCTAACACAAGTGAGCCATACACCTTTTCAGTAGCCTTTCCTAATATCTGCACTGACACTAAGGTTTGTAATCAGAAAGTCTGCAAAAACTATGGAATTACAATGGTTAATGGAGGATTCGATGTGATTTATGTACAAGTTGAAAAGGAGAGGTGAGAGATGACCACCTTGGGCTACTCCAGAGACGACTGGAATTGCTTTAGAGTAGTAAATGATAATCACCTGCTTCCTATTGAAAATAAATGATATATTTATCTATTCTTTTTATAGATTAAATGTTCTATGTCTTCTTTATTTAACTTATTGTGATATAATGAGGACATTTTAACTTCTCCTTTTGGTTTTTGTTGGACAAATGTTGTAAACTGTAACGAAAATGTTTGAAATTGTATTAGAAGTTTTTAGCAATTAAAAAAAAATATAGTTTTTTTTCTTTTCAGAAAAACAATTTCATTTAAAGAGAAATGTTTATTCCTAATGGTAAATAAATGTTGATTGTGTCCCGTTGGTCATAGTGGGGTTGTACAGTCAGTGTCTCTTCCCGCACGACTTAGTATTTACAAACGATCGAAGTTACCAAGTCCCTTTGTAAGTCCCTCCCACCCAAAAATGATTGTGATAATATTGAACTGATACTGGCCGGTAGATTTACAATGTAAATAATTGTGATATTAGGATAATAAAATCATGGATTCTCTGGCCAACTATTACAGCGACGAGGAGGAAGAACCGACCGCCCGTCCTTCGAAGGTTAGATAAATATAAATAATCGAATTATTTTCCCTTTTCACCTTTTTTTTTTTAGTGTTAACAGTAATTTAAAACGACGGTATTAACGAGTGTCATTTAGATTTAAGACATCCATCTCCACTAGCTGTCAAATTCAGAGAGAATGAGAATAAGTAAGTGAGATGTAGCGAGAAATAAGTGAGTGAGAGAGAGACCAAGTAATTATGTGAGTGAGTGAACTAACAAGTCAGCGAGAGAGAGAGAGAGAGATGTGCGTATTTGTGAGTTTATTTTATTAAGGTTTCTATTTCTCGGCTGACTCAACTCTAAAAACCCAATAAAGATCATGACATGTCCATTATTCCATGTCCAGACGTGAGAGTAAGTGCTTGAGTGAGATAGATAAAGGCAGATAGAATGTGTGAGGGACCTAATGAGTGAGTGAGTGAATGGGAGAGAGAGAGTGAGAGAATGAGAATAAGCGAGTGAGACAGGGTGAAAATAAGTGAGTGAGTGAACTAATGAGTTGGTTTGCGATAGAGCAGGTGAGATAGGGATAGAGAGAAAGAGAGATGTGCGTTTTTCTGAGTTTATTTTATTAAGGTTTCTGTTTCTCGGCTGTCTCAACTCTAAAAAACCCAATAAACATCATTATCATCTCGACATGTCCATTGTTCCATATCCAGACATGAGAGTAAGTGAATGAGTGCTTGATTGAGATAGATAGTGTGTGAGTGAACTAATGAGTGAGTGAGTGAATGGGAGCAAGAGAGAGATAGAGTGAGAGGGCAAGAATAAGTGAGTGGGAGAGAGTGAGAATAAGTGAGTGAGAGAGTGTGAAAGTAATTATATGAGTGAGTGAACCGATGAGTGAGTAAGATATAGAGAAGGAGAGATAGAGAGAGATGCCCATTTTTCTGGGTTTATTTTATTAAGGTTTTTGCTTCTAGGCTGTCTCAACTTCACATAACCCAATAAACATCATTATCATCTCGACATGTCCATTGTTCCATGTCCAGGCCTCATTCAGTGTTTCAGTGTTTAACCCACGGTTTTAACAATGATGGTTACCAAACAAATTAATACAAAAAAGGAGAAGATTGAAGACTTAGATGTAAAGATTCGTGGTAATTTGTCTTTCAGTTCCCTTTGAGAGCTATTATATCTCCCGTTCTGTACTGTAGCACACCGATGTGCTCAAATTCATCATGGAATTTGATTATTAGGTTCAGCTGTAGTGGTTAAATTTGTTATATAGTTGTACATCCCAAAGCCCTCCATTGGAGTAGTTGTTGTAGTTATATCGCTATAATGGTCAGTTTTCAAGTGAGTTGGGGGTCTCTTCTGCCTATACGCATGATCTGAATCATCAAGTGAACAGTTTGGATAATTTGACCATAATGGCAAACAGGTGAACCATCCAGTTCATGCTCGAGACACTACTGCCTATTGATACTACTACAAATTTCAAAGTAAGGCTTACATAAATGCTTGCCAATGCAGAAAACTGTTGGGTCTTCGTCTCGATGTTACATGAATAACAAAGGATCCAATTCCCACCTATCATTTATGAAAGACTCAACTTACAAATTTCTCAGACACTGGTGGTGACTTTTCTGCTAGCAACCAAAACAGACTAACATGGAACCAATCACATTTCATCAAGGAACTTGATTATTAAGCCCAGTTGTAGTCATTGCATTTTATGTCCTAGAGCACATCTGCAGAAAAGAATCACTAAGATCTGTTATTAGGTGTGCTTAGCTCTCTTCTGCCTCTTTGGATAATCTGAATCAACAAGTAATGGCAGGTTTTGCCTATAGTGGCATATGTTTCCCATTGGAAGTCGCAATGTCTTATAACATTGAGGTTCTTTTGGGATACCCAAAAGGGCCGAAATGCATCAGCCAGTCTCTCACGTGCTCCCTAGATAGAGACGACAACTCTCCCTGAATATTGGGGCTCTGCTAGCGTCGAAACTTCCGGATCCGCTTCGGCTGCGGTTTCGTTTAAAGTGGAATTTTTAACCACCCTCTAGAAGAACCTGCCTTTGGTAAAGGACGGCCATGCAGGCATCACCGAACAACAGGCTCTTCTCTAAGTACTCGCCAGGAGCCTCACCACTAAGCCACTATTGAGTCCATTCCCATGTTGCTGGGCTTGGACTTAGACCGATACTTCACTGCCCCATAGTTCAATGGTTATGCACCCTCCCCCGTCTGTGCAGACAGGATCAGGTACCTTAACCTTCTTGTGCCTCTGATGCAGCATCCACCATCTGCAGCCAGCTTGCAAGCCAACAACTCTCTTAATGCATCCTTGGTCCTCTCATCCGAATGCACACAGAGGGTACTTAGGAGATCATGCGTGCCTGCCTTTAGTGGCACACAGGTAAATGATCTAGTTCAGGCACTCGCTTCTCTTCAAATCGAACCCCTTCAACTGCTTGAGATACTACTGATATCTGCACCCTCAAGGAAAAACTATATAAGTCGAATTTTGGCCAAATGAGATAAGTGCATATCCCAATGTCTTTTGATTAAGTCGAAACCACTTCTTTTTAAATGCAGCATGCTTTTTATGACAGCTCAAAATCTTTTAATGATTCTATTTGTACTCAAGGCCTTAAATTTAAAATTGCAATCCTGAAAAGTCTTTTTACTTTTCTAGTTTTGCTCCGAGGGTGCAGATATAAATAGTGTTAAACAATCATTCAACAATAAGTGCAAAACAACAAAATGAGTCAGCCAGATATCAGATTAAGTTTGTTTAAATTGGCGAGTGTTTATCTTATTCTCTTATTCATAATCTATTGATTGTTATGACACATCTGAACTTCATATTGGAATAGCCTTAACTCTTAGGAAAAATTATTACACTACTAAATTGCATTTTCAATTATGTGATTATTATATATTACATTTTTAAAATGACTTCTTGAAAAGTTATGATTTAATGAGTATAATAGTTGATAAATAAAATAAAACCACTCAATTTTAATAAAATAAAGAAATGTTTGTTATTTATTACTAATTTATACGCATAGGCATAATATATTGTGGCACAGCGCTCTCTTCTTGTGTTCCGGGATATCTCTCTCGAGTAAGAAGACCTATTATACATGAAAAAGGGGTTTTAAAGTTTTATTGTCAATGTTGGAGTACGGTCTTCATGAGGGGAAATTGTCATGCTAAGTCGCAGATTTCAATGAATCAATTCTGATGATGACCCCATCTGAACAGAGTACTATGGACACAGAACTGCTTTAATTAATTCAGACCATCAGTTACTACTGACACTGACTTCCTCATTGAATCACAGTCTCCAGTACTGTACAGTCTTATATCCTGGCTCAACCTCGGAGGGTGTGAATCCAGGTCCTCGCTGGTGAGGCTGTCTACATGACCTTGAATGGCGAGACCGCACTCTGTGAGGCTTGGACAAGGGGCTGTTTATCAAGCCATCGACGAGGTCGGCACCAGCTAGGCCTTGGGTGGGGTTTGATAAAATTATACGCTCGTAATATTTTGTATAAGTTTACAGTCCATCAGAATTTTTTTTTTCTGATTTTAAAGAAAAACATCGCCATTACATGCAAATATATGTTGTTATTAAAAAAAAAAAATTAACTTTTTATTGTTATAAATTTCAGGAAGAGGACCATACCATGGAAGACAATTATGAAAATGTAGGAATGGACATGAGTGAGGAAGTTAGTCAATTGGAACTAATTAATTTCTTAAGGAATGGTTTTAAGCGACAAGTTTGGTTCTTTTTACAGGAAAAAAGTCCAACGATTTCCAGTTCATGTGCGAGTCCATGCTTCTCAAGGTCAAGATGTGGAGATGAATATATTGAAAATGTAAGCTTTTTATATTTTTTCTCTAAATTTATATATATATTTTTATTATTATTATTTTTTTTTTATTGAACTTTAATGTTGTTTATTATTTCATTTTGAACATGCTTTGATGCATGAGATGCTTGTTACTGTTGTATATCCATTGTAGCTTAATAGGCTATTTCTTCGGCTTAATATTCTTGCATTCTTTTTCCCTCAGTTTTATCAACTGGCTTATTTTAAACAATTTTCACCGTATTAAATTTGAAACCTATTTGTGTTGCATGCGAATATAACGAATATAAATAACACTTCCATCAATGTGAAAATAGTTATGTTCAGTTTATAAAAAATAAATAAATATTGAACAAAATTGATTAATTAATGAAACTAAAAAATTGACTTTGTTTATATTCTTCATTTATCAGATTATGAGATGGCATGGTTTTTATATCAGATTAATGTTTACTTTTTTTTTATTTATTTTAAGTATCCAATAAATCTTAAATTTTGACAAATGGGAAGAACGAAATCCAAGGGTGTTTTATAATTTAAAAAAAAAATTGAACTGTTTTAGGTATGTCAAACAAACTTATAATGAAATGAATCTTGTTAAAAGAAAAAATGCAAAGTTAGCTTAAAATTTTGAGTGATAGTAGAGTATAGGCTATACTAGGGCTCGAAATTTACCAAAATTTTACTATTCTAGCCAATAAGTAGCATATTTTTCACCGACTATATTGATTTTTGTTTTCTTATTATTAAAGCGTCACCTCCATAATTATATATTAGAGTGTCTATTAACAAGAACTATTACAAGTTTACAACTCTATACTTGACATAGGGTTTATTGGGTCGTAAAATAAGTCTGTAGCATTTTTTGATGGTAAATTCAATTAAAATTTCAGGTATTTGTAAACAATATACAAACCATTTTGTAATTAATTGTAAATTGGTCATTTTTGGTCAATAGCTGACTCGAAAAATTGTTCCAATTGTGGGAACATTGTTGTAAATTTTTCTTCCCTAGTTATCTTATTTTATTTTTTAAATTGGGCCATTTTAAAAGGGAATTGCAGAGAGAGATTCGATCCTATAAATTCTTCTGTCGTGATGAACCCGTGTATCACTATGAACATATCTAGCTACTCTCAGATGCATCGAAATGTTTGTTGTTAGGTGAAGTGTCCGTCATTGAGTGCAGGTTATTTGTGACAAAAGTTTGATTTGGTCATCATCAATGTGCATCATAGCAGCAACCTGACTGAAGAATGACCAGAGCAATGTGCACCTTCAAAATCAAAATATCCATTTCTGAACCGAGTAAAACACTTACGGACGGTGCTTTCTCCTAAACTGTCATCATATGCACTGTAAATTTTCCTAGCAGTCTGAGCCATGGTTTTCCACTTGCTGTAATAAAAAAAATCATTAAATTACAAAATTGCACTATTCTTTCATCCATTTTAAATTAGCCAGACACCTTGTAAAAATACGAGATATCAAACTAATCCATTGTGTGTGAACACTAAAATAAACTATTTCAAAACACAATAGGGAGATAAAATTGAATTATAAAAAACGCTACGGACTTATTTTGCAACGCAGTAGTTCTAAGTTCCACTATCAACTTATAAATACAAAATAATAAGGTTTAGTATTGTGAGTAGAAATTTGTTAATCTTGCGAATTATAATAGTTTCAATGACCTGATGAAGGAGATGTATTCTTTGATGGCTTGAAAGAATGTTCTTTCCTTTCATAGCCTTATGCCTGATTTTTTTATTATAAAATTAATTATTAAACCTGATTAGTAGCATTAATAATAAGTGATGAGAAAGAAATCTCAGTACATGTAATCAAGGGATGCCTTATTTCTCCCGATTTCCTGTGAGTTATAGCTAATACTCAATTGCGAGAATGCCTTAAATAAAAATATTATTTCTTGGTGATCTCATACAATTTATGAATTTCTTTCTTTTGAGTTATAAAGAAATGCCTGTAAAAAAACTACAAAAAATAAATTGTAATATTTTTTTAATTTGATCCTTATCTATCATCTTGGCCTGTATATCCACTGGGTCTGTTAGACGGGTTTCAGCCTTCTTCAGTATGCCTGTAATTGTATTATTGTGACTATAATTATGTTTTGTATAATTTTCCTTACTTAACGTTAGATACTAGGAAGTGGAAGTGTAAATTGGGAAGAAACTCTCATCCTGAGGCATGTAACATTGAAGAAAATAATCCGAGTTAGAAAACGTTTCAGACAGACCAATCTAGCAGGTTTAGAAAGACCTAGACGATTGTTAAAAATCAATTACAGTTTCACCGACTCACAGACCACAGGAGGAAATCTCACAATAATTTCAGTATTTCATACAATTTTTAATCACCGTGCCTTACTTAAGTTTAGGTTTTGAATTTCACAATAGTTTATAGACCCTAGTGCTAAGTCAAATTTGTATTAACTATATTAAGAATTAAAGTAATTTTTTAAATGTTTAGGTGCATTTACATTTTGTTAAAACAAAATCATCTATATCATTCTTGGAAGGGCATGTCTTTGCATAATTAATATGTCTTCAAATGGTATGATTTTTATTTTAATGTACATTTTTGTTTTCCTTAAGCTTACTGTACCTTGTATCCATATTTTGTGGAGTTATAATATATCTATTACTTTGTTTATTTTATCTTATCTAACCCTGTAAATGATTTTATTAGCTGTTTGAGTATTCCTAGGTGTTCGTGGTATTTAACCGCAGCTATGTTACTATATTTAAGCAAAATTAGTTTTTTATACCTGTAACAGATTTTGTGTTAAGTAGTGTTTAGATTTTTCTTTTTTACTCTGTCTTTCTTCTTTTACTAAAATATCTCTATGTTTACTTAAATTTTAAGATCAATAACAATTGTAATACAGATCTTAAAATTGTATGTATGTCAGAATGTAAGTGATTTGGGTGTGGGTGATATTAGTTACATCAAAGTAAAATTATTATTTTTTTAAAAATTGTGTTTTTTGAAGGGAACCAAACCAAAGAAGTCATGTATTACTTCACCAACTAGTCATAATAAAAATACCAAAGTTGGACCACACAGCAGGTGAACATTTTACTATTTTTAGCTACAAAAGGGAAAATCCTGGAATTTATTTATTTATTTATTTATTTATTTTTTAAGGTACACATCGAGGGCTGATAGATGGCCTTATCAAAAGAAAGAACAAAGGTCTTCTGTGCCGAGGCAAGTTTACATTTAACCGCATTACATTTAATTTAAAGACAATGAATCACTTATTTAAGTTTGTGATAAGAGTCAGACTATAAATTGTAAGCGGGTACTGACGCATTCAGTGTATGTGCTTAAAAACGTTTTGTGTAGGGTAAGGTAGGGTTCCAAAAATACAATAAACCAGGGTGATACATTCGTAAACATTTATTACTAGGCATTTTTAACATGTTTGTTTTAATATGGCAACAAACAATCACAACGTCAAACAATCGTGGCAAGTCGGCCATAATCCTCTGGGGATGAGTTTATTCACTGTTTTCCAGGATATTCTTCCCGTGGCTTCCTGGGTCCTCGATAGTTGAGAGGAACTGAAAATGGAAAATAGAGGAAAGGAAACTGCATTTAGTAAAATAACAAAGATTGAATCTTTATGCAATGAAACCCCTCTTAACAGACAATTTTTGCATTACCCGACAAAAAAGATGGAGTTCGTTACATCTTAAAAACGGAACAACCAGTTATGGACATTGTTGTCAGTCCTCATCAGAGTAATTCAACCCCCCCCCCCAGAATGGACGTATACAGTAAAAACAAATTGATCCTGCAATAATAACATGACAAAACATTGTCTATGTCATTCCTATGATTATAAGGAACATATCTAAAAAAAATTATTGAGTAAAATTACCCAATTTATTGAGTAAAAAAAATTGATCAAAATTGGACTAAGTAGATTTCGAGAATACCTCTTTCATAAAATCTTTCTCTCTTTATTGTATAAGCATAAATATGTATTTATTATGTGTATATGTTCTTAACTCTATCTCCAAAAAAAGCTTTTTAAGTTTATTAAAAAGTTGGAAAAGCTTATTAAGTTTTAATAATCCAGATGGGATAGATAGATAAATTATATAGGAGCTAGCCTCTTTATGTCCTGTGCATCGCGACCAGTATTGGTCCATATTTTTATCTAGAGCTCCTCGTTAAGCTTGAGGCTTTTTACCAGACCCCAAAGCTTTTTCAAGGGGTGTGTATCCTTCAGGCCCAAGCTTTTCCTTTCCCAGAATTAGGAATTCAGCCTACATAGGCCTTCACACCAAAAAGAGGATGTGTTCCGCTGTTTCTTATTCTTGGCAATATCTGCACAGACTTGTTTCTGCCACCCCGAGTCTATACATATTCCTCTGGAGACTGCAGTGCCCAGTTATCAGTTGAACTATTTTCATCCTAGCATGTCCTAGATTTAGTAGTTCTGCCGGTAGTTTCTGCGATGGTGCTTTGATTAACTTTTTCTCATGCCTCTGTCCTTGGCTACATTCCCATTGAACAGAGGACTTATTACTAATGCATTGACAATCATTTGGCAATTTGGTAAGCCACAAAAAGGCATTTGACTGCTCATGTTTCCTTCTGTCCTGTAAAGCTTTTCTTTCGTCAAGGAACCAAAATTTCTTGTCCCTCTGCTCTTACTTGGCTGACTCTGGTGGAAATTAGGATTTCTGCCTGCCTTACGTATTTGACCTGTTATTGGCTAATAGGGCACGTCTTGTTTCTCAAGTTACAATTGTATTTTGTACTACCCTGCTTCATGCGACTTTGAATACTCGAGTGTTTTATATATATGTATTAATTGTAAACAAATAAGTATTGATTTATTTATAAAAAGCTCATTGAATTAAAGTGTACCTAGGACAGATGTCACTTATGGAGCTCAGGTATGGGGGTTAAATACTATTATGTTTTGAAAAGAAATTCATAGGTATACTTCCCCATAAAAATGGTTTACTTTGCCATCTGTCATTCTTAAATATATGTTAGAATGAAATTTCTTCTTGGGAATCCCACTTGACTGGACCGCCGACAAAAGTATCATAGCTCTAAAAATTTCAACGACAAGTTTGTATTGATGACAGCTTCGATTTGTATAAAGCTCTCATAGGGAATATTAACAATGAAAATACTGTAAAATTAACAACCTAAAAGGCAGGCCGCAACGGTTGAGGTGTTGACACAGTCCTCATCACTGTAAGGTAAAGTTTGAATCCAGTGGCCCTGCATTTGAACACAACATACTTAGGGCTTTTTTTCAAAAACACCAGCACCTCGAGGGCATTATGACCTCTGCTATTGCGAACTCTTGGGGGGGGGGAAGGAAATATATGTATAAATGAATTAAAAACAAAAATTACTTTTGTTTTTAGCTTTATTAGGTTTTTTAAAACTATAAACCATGACCCTTAAAGACTCCACTTTGAAAGATGTTGCCTTTGTAATTATAATGTCTGTGAAGATATAACTCATTTTCTGGGACAAAGCCCTTTGCTTGCTGATATCAGGTTTAACAATTTTGGAATCTGAACACTTTTAAGGGGTGAAATTATTGCATACTTGACAGGTCAGTCCCACCCCTGGCCACTTATGCACGACATGTTTGGATAATTCAATTTTAGCAGCCCAATTTTTTTCAGAATTATAATATTAATGTTTTCCCGCTTTAAAATTCATTGATTTGATCTTTTTATAGGAGATCAAGAAGTAGAAGTTGGAGGAGTAAAAGTCCAAGAAGCAGGAGTTCCAAGAGCCGAAGTCCAAGGAGCAGGAGTCCAAAGAGCCGAAGTCCGAGAAGCAGGAGTACAAAGAGTAGAAGTCCAAGGAGCAGGAATTCAAAAAGTAGAAGCCCAAAGAGTAGGAACTCAAAAAGTCGGAGTCCAAGGAGCAGGAGCCCTGAGAGTAGAAGTTCAAGGAGCAGAAGTCGCAGTAGAAGCCATAGCCCTTGGCACAATACTCATCGCCATTATCGCAAAAGAAGGTCGTATTTTATTTCTTATTTAAATTTAGTATCAGTCACTTTTGAGTTAATAATACCGCGTTTTGACATTTTAGTGACCACGCTGAAAGATATAGAGATGGTGATCGAGACGGAGACAGAGAGAAAGATAAAGAAAGAAGCCCACCCCGAAGGATATATGATAGAGTGGCAGCTAACAAAATGTGCAGTAAGTTTTCTATATTCAATTGTTCGAAAAAACGACATGTATGCCAGAACACGTGAATGCGAAAGCGAATACACCAGACAGACAGGACTAAAAATAAAGACAGATACAAATAACATAAAAATTTAGAGACAATGATGGAAAATCAAACTACACGATTCGCCTAAAAGAAAACCCTTACAAATTTTTAACATACAGACGAGCATGAAACTACTAGGAAATGTATGAATAAAAAATAAATAATATAAGTAAAAATAACAATTAAAAATAAGAAACAATTTTGTTTAAATATATACTCAAAGACAAATAAAGCATATTACTTTCTCTGGCCTCATATGGACCTTGTCTGCAAGGCATCGAGTAAATAATTGATCGGATTTTGTCTTGTGAAACAGAACCTCATTCTTCAACAAAGGCAGTTTGAAGCTGTTCGAGGCGGCAAACGGTCTCTAACCTGCCTCTTTATTATGTCCCGTAAGTATTCTATAGGTTTATGTTAAAATATGCTAGCCATTTCATTGGGGTAATCCATTCCAAGTAACAGGCGACGAGCTACATGCAGTTGAGCATTATTATGCATTAACGTGAAGTTGCCTCCAATAAAGCGGGGACCACACTTACCCGATGTTACCCGATGCAAATCAAAAGTCCAATTTTCCATAAGATTGTATTACCCCCGTGCACATCTGCCCGATGCCATGCAACGCCACCCTACTCTATGCTACGCGATCCCCACTGTCCAGATTTTCGTCGGGTAGCATTGATTACAGTCGAAGACAAAAGAGCCAGACACTCATATTTTTATTTGAAACTACATGTATTATTGTCGTTATATTAATTACAACATACTTATTTTAATATAAACCAAATTAACCGAGATCACAAATTCATTAGTTTTTATTTTAAAAAATTAATTTTAATGGTTTGGTAGAAAATTGATTAAAACACCGGAATACCATTTTTTGATATAATGAATTTAACTAACAATTTATTACACGGTTTTGCGCTCATAAAATTTAACTAACAATTTATTTCATGGTTTTGCTCATAAAATTTCACCGTTTTCATCAAGTAGTGTCAGAACAGGACACTCATATTTTTTCTAGTTTATTTCAAACTACGTATATATAATTTTGCCATTATATTAATTAAACATTCATATTTTGCGTAAACCAAATTAAACGAGATCAAAAATTCATATAAGTTTTTATAAAAATTATTTAATTATGATGGTTAAGAAGATAATTTATCAAAACACCGGAATAACTTTACTTAAAACAATTAAATTTAACAAACAATTTATTACAGGGTTGTGCTCAAAATAATTAAGAACAAAAGAGGCGTTGCGATTGTTATATTGATTATTGTGATACACGCTGTGTGATTGTACGTGGCGTGCGCTTGACGCCGCATAGATGTGCACGCCCTACCAGAACGTGACAAGGCATCGGGTAAGTGTGTTCCCCGCTTAAATGGAGCAAATGGGAGCACAGCTTTCAGAAGAACTTCAATGATCTATAGTGCAGTCAAAGATCCATTCTGTATGAAAAACAGTTCATTACATGCACGTCCGTAAATGAATTAATTTTTTAAATTCTAATTTGTTATTTCATCAAAGAAAATAATTTAAAAAAACAAAAATGAATAGCTTACTCAACAAGTTGACTCTGAAAAGGAGAAATTGAACTGACTTTCTTTAACCTAGTTATTATGGAAAGTAAACAAATAAATACAAGTGTCTTTCTTTTTTTTCTTCTTGTTTGCGTATATCATAGAATAAGAGAAGCATTGTTCATTTGACATTCACCAACAAAATTTTTTTAAAACTTGAATCTTCTCTCGGTAATTAAAGCGGTTGATCAACAATCTCAGATAGTTTTGAGCTGAGCGAACAAAAGATACGGTATGGTACTGCTCTATTGTTTCAGGTCGTTCAATGTTGTCAATCATCTCCTCCCTAGTGAGCTTCTTAAGAACAAAGAGGTCAAAATCGAACGCATTCAGATGACGTGCAACTCCAAAGCAATTCTCACTCATCCCAGCAACTTTGATCAGATAGTCATGATGAAGGTCCATCCCAAGTCTCTGCCAGTATGACGGCAGTTTGAAAAGGTGTGTAACACACACTTGACAAATATATCATGGTAGCCCATACTTGATTTGCGTTACACAAAATTGCCCTGCTTGTAGCGTCGAAAACTTTTTATTTGGTAGAGAAGGGGATTGTCGGATTGCTGATTGCAGACCTCCAAACATTCCAGCCATCTTATTACGATCTTTGCGTGAATCCCACCCACACGAAGCAACTCGTTTCTTTATGAGTGTGAAATAAAAATGAAAAAAAAAATTTCTGCCATAAACTCAAACAATTAATCGGGTAAGACAAAAATCGGGACCTGATCCAAATAAATTATAACAAAAACCTTCAAAAAAATTAATGTATTCAGATTTAAAAAAAAAAAAATAAATAAAATATGTATCTATGACATACGCAACTAACTCCTTGCCATTTACATAAAAAGAGCAGGTGCCTTCAAACAAATTGAGAGAGAGTCCTTCCTCGTCCTTTGGTAGCTTAGCTCGCACTGCCCGATCCTGCGGTTGGGGATTAGTTTATCCTTTGAGATAAGCTCCTCGTTTTTGAAAATATTGTTATAATCTTTACAGCACTGGATTTCTGTTTTAAGTGCTTGATAAAGGAGAGTATAGGCATCAGAATAACTCCTAAATAAAAATATTCATTTACTAATTCCATTGGTGTTCCAGAAAATTTCCATTTTTCTGACTTTTTTTACCAGCATTTAAATTTTTTTTTATTTACTCAAATTCACTTCCTACCCCCATTTAGAACTAAGATTTTCTAGGGTGTTAATATTTCTCTGCAGGCCTGAGGGGTGATCAGCGACTATAGCTAAGTCGTCTGCATACCCGAGAATCTTCACTGTCATCTGGTTCAAGATGAACGAGGACATCCTTGCCTAGGCCCATTTGTGACTAGGAAAAAGTACAAAAAGGATGAAAACTTGAAAATATACAAACACAACATATTTAAAATTTAAAAAAAAAATCTAACACTATAACACTAAGAATTAAAAAAAAAAAAAAATTGACAGCTGAATCATACAGACACATTGACGGATGGCAAAGTGTCGAAATGCATCTGAAAGGTCAACTCAGCAGAATAGGGAGACCAAGATGATAAATAAGACCACTGGAAATCCTCACATTACTCTTGTTTTGTAAATTTTAATTTCAAAATGATGCGATTTTAATGCAATATTCATCCAATAACACAAACTATTTCTTCTTGTTATAAGCGAGTAATTTCTAATTTATTTTGGTGTACATTTCCACCGTTTATTTTCTTAGTTTTGGAAAAGCTGGGTATCGAGTTAAAAGTGCCTGAACCAGAAAAGGAAGATTTACAAGGGAACAGTTTTCGTGAACGATTAGGCCAGGATGCATCACGATTTCAAGAGCAAATAGCTAAGCGAAAATTACTTTGGAGTCGAAACCAAACAAAGGTATGATTTTCCTTACAGATTTTTTAAGTACCCCATTGACCCTCAGTTAGATTAGTTAAGTAGTCGAGTACTCCACCACTTGAGTAATTATTAACTTGAGTTATTTATGTAAATAGGGAAGAATGAATGTGAATGTGTCTAGGTTTAAAAAACTGCATGTCAGGGGCTGAAATTATTATCATTTTTTTAATTACTTTATTTATTTATTTTTTTATTTATAAGACAGTGGGAATTGAACCCATGACTGCAGGAATGTGCCAAAGGCTGACACTTTACCCACTTGGCCTCTGTGGCTCTGTTAGTGTTTTTAATATTAGAAATGGACATGTTATGAGACAAACTTTCGGAAAAAATTAGTTTGCTTCTACTTTTGTCCAAAGTACTTAGTAATTTTTTCTCATGTACAACTAATTGAAGAAATTGTTTTTCCAAGGCCCTGTTTTATTTAAAAAATATCTGTGGTGTAAAATTGATTTTGTTAACTTTTATTTTATTGTTTTCTATACAAAAATGTATACATTTAACAATTTGGTTCAGTTCTTGCCTTTTTTGTATTATGTGTGTGCACCATGTAAGTGCTGTTCAAGTAGAACCCGAGGTGGCGGTTTTGGTTTGATGGAAGGATATGTGCACTAGTGGAAAGGTACTTCTAAGTATGAACGTCATATGCCAGCTCTTTTCTTCATTTGATGCCCCACCAGTGCACTAGTTGGTAATGTGGTCTAGGTGATCTTGATGTCATTTATCCTGTAGCATCACACACCTGACTGCTTAAAAAAACCTAAATAATCTAATTTTCAGAATTTTTCGACTTGCGTCACTTTTCTTATGGGTGTGCGATATGTCAAAAAGTTCTGAGGTAGTGTTTCCAAAGATACTTATTTCATATTTAATATAGATAAATGTTTCCATAATATACACCACCATGGTTCCTTCCCCTTTTATTTTTTGAATGTATTTATTTGTGTAAGTATTGAAGTATGCGCGATCATGACTGAATATTGAGTAACTTTAATGTGATGTGAGGTAGTAGTCGACGGCACTTAGTTTGTAATAATTTTTGCCGAGGTGACATTGATCTCACCAGAGTGAATATATTTATTAGCGTGAGTAGTTCTATATGAATGGATGGATGGGTCTGTCAGCTAATATCGAATACTCCTCAGGCCCGTCAAACAAGTTATGTTAATTAGTATAATGAATAGTATAATTTATAAGTCTAGCATAAGCAATTAAATAATATTTTTTTTGCATTCAGATGATAAAAATATATATTACGGGTAAAAATTAAATCCTATATATTTATAGGATTTAATTTTTAAATAAGTTTTAGCCAAACACCACCAGAAGAGCGACTTTAAAATCAAACTCATTTAATTTCTTTATTTCAGGGTAACGCCCCGTGTAAATCACATAATAAGGATACAAATAATCAAAATCAGTGGAAAGACGCACGATTTTTACATGACCAGGATGGCAAACTAACGGCAAAGTTCCATAGATTAATGGGAATGAAATCTGCAGGTATTTTGGTTTTTATATTATTTTTTGATAAAACAAAAATTCGGAACTACAGTGAAACCCCTCTATAGTGATAACCTCTCTTAAAGGACAGTTTTTACATTCTGCGGTAAAATACATAAGAGTTCTATACATTTTAAACCGATCTATAACAGAACCACATCCCGGTCGTGGAGGTCAGACCCCATCAGATTAATCCACCCCTCTAGAATGAAAATAAATAGTAAAAATATATTAAATTTCCAAGTGAAAAAATATATGTAAAAGATTAAAAGAGTTTCGAATTAATTTTTCTTTTTTTAATCAAAAACATTTTCAATGACTAAAATTTGTTTGCCCTAAATGTTTTACAACATCTAAGGCCTTATTTCATATTAACAGACTAGACAGAGGTATTTTACAAGCCTGAGCTCAACAAAACAAAACAAACAAAACAAAACAAATACATCGTGGTCTGTGGGCGAATCAGACATTTTAGGAAAAAACTGCGGGATTGGTCCGTGTTTGTAAAGTTGATCCAAAAATGTTTTTTTATTCTTTAGAATTTCACTTGCCTGGGGTCTAAATGGAAAACTTGGCAGCCAAGTCTTGCACACTTAAAAGAGTCCAGGTTGCTGTGTCTTGAATTTGGTCTAAACTTTTTTTTGGTGATTCTACTCTCCAAAATGTCGGACACGTATACACCACATCTTGTGAATAGGCCTTGGTTTGGTCCCTTTGATGTTAAAATCCTTTTTAGCTGTTTTTGAATTATAGCCGTTTCATTCGGATATTCTGATTACATTTTCTGAAAAATTGGAAAAATTTAGGGGGACAAAAATCTATAAATTTACATTCAAAGAAAAATTTATATTTAGGGCCCCTCTAGAGGTGTTAAAATGAAATTTCATATTATTCTCACAAAGGGGAAGAAAAAAAAATACAACCTAGTTTACTTGAAAAATGTTTGGTTTTTAGAAATTTTTTGGGTTATTGATAAACTTTGATAGCTTTTACTATATTTTTATTGCAATCTAAATAAACAATGCTGTAAAATGATATTTGATTTGAGCAAGTAGAACGGCAAAATAAAAATATTAAAAAATGCAAAAAAAATTCAAAAATTTTTGTGGTGAAAGCAGGGCCTATTTGCAAGAAGTGTGGGTCCGATATTTTGGAGTATAGAATAAACAAAAAAAGATAGGTCCACATCCATGACACACCAACTAGGCTGTCCCCTTGTTAGTTTTCACTTTCACTTACTTAAATTATATTTACCCATTAATTGCCCACAAGTAGTTGTGCATTTTTTTTCGAATTTGTCCATAAAAAATTCTGAGAACTGGTTGGTTTCCTTTTGGAGGACCTTTTTCTATATACTATCCTGTTTCTAATAACATAAATTTAAGTCATTTTGTAAGGATAGAGCAGTTTTCACCTGCACGAGCTCAGCTGTTCTGTCTGACTCTCATTCATGTTGATTTCTGCTCACTAGTTTACCATATCATTTTTTAATTTGATTTTTACACAATTTGTTCATCAGCAGTGGGAAACCTTTTGGAGTATGAACAAGTTAAAATAAATTTTTTCTTAGTAACAGTTTTCAAAATAATATTATGTGCAACTATATTTGAGTATCACAAATTCACACTCAAGCAGTTCATGTGGGGAAAACCAATACGAGTCGGTTTCAAAGTATGGTGTCTCTTGGATGCTGATGGGTACATAGCACATGCTGAACTGTATGCTGGAGTTAGTACAGACCTCTTAAAGACTGAGCTCAGGCAAGAGGGGATGTTGTCCTCGTTCTGACAGAAAAGTCATAACTTGCTTCGGGTGCGTTTTTTTTTTATTTTTTATTTTTTTATGACAATTTATTTATGTTTGAAAAATGACCGCAAACTATGAATGTCTGGGGTTTTGGAGGCATAGGTACATTAAAGGTGGCCATTCACTATCGCTCCCAACAGTCCAAACGGAGCGACGCCGTTCCAAAACCTACATTGGTGGCAAAACTGATATGGGCAGCGCTGAATATTCGACCGGTCCAAACTCCTCCATCGTGACACTCCATACATCTACAGCATGACGATGGCATGGTACGTTCATGAATGGGGAAACCTGGTGTGGACAGTGGAATATTAGTGCAATTGTTTATCTTGTTTATCTGTGTTTATCTTTGTTGATATAAACCATTTCTAAGAAATTACATTTATGTTTGTTTTGTTCTTTGAGTAATATTTTTGGATTTTTGAAGTCGAATTGTGTTGGTGTTCAAAATGGTGGGTAGCGAGTGCTGTAGGATTTTGCTTGGGTTTTTTGCAATCATAGATATGTTGCTTTTCTCTCTTGTCCAGATATTGGGATGTAAGACCGATGTAAGTTGCCGGACGGAGTGTGTGTTAAAAAATTTCCTGGGATGAGGATTCTGAAATGTTTTTAAAGGTTTTAAATGAGATGACTGTGCGTGTGGTTCATAATTCATGTATTGGAAGTCATTAACTAGCAGCCTTTCTATTTGAAACGGAGTTTTTGGGTTCCTGGTCGCTAAGTTGTTTTGTAAAGGATCTTTCAGCGGACTTATGAAATTGTTGCATATTACTAATTCTTGAAATTGAATTAGGCAACTTTTGTTGGCTTCTGTGCCTTCTAATATTTATTTTCGAATGGAACAGATTGAATTTTTCTCGAATTTCAGTGAGTGAAGTTGATACATTTTTGTTCGTATTATGCCTCAAAACGTCTATGATTAAACTCGCCGGATCTTGAATATCTGAGAAGTTATTTATCACGTGTGTTTTCAATTGTTCCCAAGTAGTGAACTAAATATTTATCATAGACTCGTTAGCTTTGAAAATTTGTTTCTTTTGTGTAGGAACACTAATTGTTGCGGTAAAGTAAAAATGTATTGTACACTGCTCAATTGTGTTTATTTCTTCCACATTTATAATAAATAGGGCCAAAGTTTTAGGATTGCCGTTATAAGTTGGTATAGTACTAGTTTCAAATCTGACGAATTTGCCATTTTTTAAGTTTTTATTATTACAGTTTTTATTTTCTTCAAATTATAATTTTATTTGAAGTTATTATTAATATAATATTTTGTTTATTAATATATTATAATATTTTGTTATAAAATTAATACTGACTCACAGTATGATTACAAAGTGTACCATGTCCAATTCTAGATCTTTCTTCCTTAGACTGAAGTACAAGTAGGTTGATTAAGTTCAAGACGGCAAATTAATCGTTGATACAGTTGGTTTCAATATTGTCTTGAACACCTACGACTGTGCCAATTATGGATAATTATTTGGGATCTTCTTTTTTTAAAAAGTTTATTTTAAGCTCTGTCAATATACATTTGAGGAATCGTACACAGGATCTCTCTCAATTACCCTTGGTCCATTATTAAGTCACCTCGAGTTAAGGGGAGAAAAGTGCAATTGGGCTTAATCGACATCTGATAAGCTGAGTGAATTTTTCTGTACAAATAACGCTATAACTAATATTGTTTATAATATATATATAACTTACATATATTTTTCAATGCTTATACTTTTTGTTTTTACTAATATTACTCTTGTTGACTCCTTTATATACATGTACGTATGTTTTTTCACTATGTTTAATTTTTATTTGTTTGCTTACTAATTTTACTGTAGTTGATTCCTTAAAATGGATTTTTTTGTTCAACAGTTATATTATTTATTTTATGTGTTGTTTGTTACTTAATAAAATTCCATTCTTGATTTATATTATTTTTACTTGCCTTTTGGTTCCTTAGAAATTGGTTATTACTGTTAATAATAAAAAAAAGCATTTCACTCACACAGGTGAGTTCTGTGATTTTTTTTGCTTTGTTAAATAGAAACATCATTACAAGAAGAAGAAGTTATGAAAATTATTTTATTTTATGTACCTTACATACATAATAAATAACTTCATGAAGTCCTTCAGGCAGCGTATTTTTTCAAACATGTCTCAGGGATAATAACCCCTAAGCATTCAGCAGAAATCCCTGTAGCAAGAGATCATCACATGGCTGCCAACTTTTCATGTGGAGTTAAGCTTTCTCTCATAACAGTCTTTTGTTTTCTAATCAAGGGGTAACAAGCTGGAGTAAATATAAATAAGATGTTTCATCCATCCTTAAATAGTTCCTCGAATCAGCGAGTTCAAGGGAAAGATCTTTCATGAGCCACTAATAACACCATTTCCTCTTTGGTTTTTGCTTTTTATATATAAACAAACAGCAGCTAGCACAAAAGATCATCCATTTTGAGGAAGTAATTCACTAGATGACTGATAGACTGACGGTTGAGCGGTCGCGAATGCCCCCTCAAATTTCAGGCACGCCGCGGCTCGGTGCAGTTCCATTTGGAGCGATGACTGGCCACATTAAGAGAAAACCAGGTGGCAAAATATTTTGATTTTTGAAAGTTGGCTCATGGTAAAATACAGTTTCGAAGTGATGGAACATTACTAATTATACTTTGAATGAATATCGTCATCACTATATAACTAATGTCTAAGTCATTGTGAAACAGTTTCGTATTATTCTTACTCAGAAAAAAAAAAATTGTACCAATGTCTTAAGCAATATTACAATACAGTGGGTATTTTTTCTTGGGATGCCAATTTAAGTATTGTTCAAGCTTTGGTTTACACATACACACACACATCCGAGAGTGAGAGAGAGAGAGAGAGAAAGAGGGAGAGTGAGAGAGTACTCTTCCACTACTTTACTAGATTTTCAAAGGGCATATGTCATTTTCCCTTTCTGAAGCATTACAGGCTAGTTCAGAAAGGGATGCCCATCAGAAAAGATTGATTTGATCATCTAATTGAAAAAGAGGAAAGCAAATATTGAGTTGGCTTGCAATTTAAAGGAAGGAGTCTTTATTACTCTAAAAATGTAAGGTAACGTTTTTCAACCTACCACGAAAAACCGTAAAAAATTGTCTTTTGGTATTTTGTTTCTGTGTACATTTTTAGTGAATTTAAAAAAAATATACAATTGTATGACATTGTAAATAAGATAAAATATTAACATCATATTTTTTTTTACCTACTTAAAAAAAAAAATTGTCAACTTCCCAGCTGCGACTATAGTTGTGTACTTCTATATTGTGAACCGAAAAATTTGAAATAAGCAAATATGTACATTAATTTTATATCAAATATGTATATAAAACCATCGCTTTTATTTAGTTTTTTTTTTGTGTTTTGTCAAACACACTGAAGAAGAACTTAAACTCAAATAAAAACCTAGAAATATTGGTAAAATATTGGAAGGTGAACAAAACACACAAGGGAAACGGCGTTTCTCAGAAAACGTTCATTTTCTGGAGGCTTCTGTCTGCTTGTGGGAGAGTTTTAGAGTCAGAATCAACTTTGTCAAAAAAGTTGGCTAGTTATTGGGAAGAGTTTAATATGAAGAAACTAATGGGAAGATGCCAGGTAAGAATTGGTGTCTGCTTTTTAGAGGTGTCCAAGGGAAGTTTCACTGTAGTTTGAATTGAACTCGTTGAAAATTATCTGTTTGTTTGTTGTCCTGAATATTGCCGCTGTCTTAAAAATGCTAACTTTGAAATTTGTACAAATGTGTCATTCTCTCTGATTTTTTTTCTTTTTATTTAGGAGAGGGTTCATCTACTAGTTCTGACAACACGAGAAAAGACACATTTGCCATAAAAAAACAAGAAGAACTATTCTCCACTATGGAGATGCAATACGAGGCCGCACGGAATGCAACGCATAAACAAAGAGGAGTTGGACTGGGATTTTCCTCCCATCATTTCCCCCGCTAACACGTTTTACATTGGTTGTAAGATATTTACAAGTTTAAATCTATTATTTTATATCCATCTGGAAGAATAGTTGAAAAACATAAATATCAAATATTTACACTCACAAATGCTAATTTTATTGTCATATTTATGTAATCGCATATATTTTTAAGTGGACTTAAGAAACCACCGATCCTTTGTATATACCATGAAAGAAAGATTGAATGCTGACAGACCAGATATATCAGTTAATTTTTTTTAGTTTCCATGTCAACAGCTTGATTCTTGCCTTTTCTTTAACATATCAATCTGTTTTGACTCTTTCCTCTATATTCTCAACCTTCAAATGTATTTCATACTCCTTGTCAAATAATAGGAAAGTAATAATTTTTGTGTTTTGTATGGTTGATTTCACCGTTAAAAAAACCACCACCCAATTTATTAACGAGTTTCGTTTTATCATTTGATATTTATTAGATCATTTGCTGTATTTTTATCTCAAGTTATTCAATGTTGTGTTTGATTTTGTTGCTTAGTTCCTTAGATTAGTCATTTGAACAAGTTTAGCACTGGAAGTGTTATTGTGGTTTTATTTCTTTTAAAACTAGCCATATTAGCCGTATATAATACTGAGCCATATATATAATAATTGTTTAAATAGACAAATTGAATGATAATTGATAACTAAAGAAATAATAATTTAAAAATGTACAAATTGATTACTGATTAATAAAGAAATATATTACGAGTATGTTATACGATTAATTTCATTATTAACCCGATATCGATACAATTAGGTTGTTTATGTACACAAGAACTAAACAATGAAATTCAAAACTGAAAAGTCAAAGTTTTTTGATGAACATATTAGAGGAAATATGTCTTCATTTTTTTCAAAAGTAGGTTACACTTGTTTCACACAATTTTTGAAAGAAAAAAAATTATAGACAATAGAAAAACTAGAGAAACTAAAAAACAACATAAACAAATAGAAACACTGGTTCATTATATGAAGTACTTTTTCAGGAAAAGTTCCTTTCTCAGTATCAATATGTTGAGTGAATGCAATTTATTAGTGGGGAAGGAAAGATCCTGATAAATATTGCCTACTCTGAGGCCTAGAGAATGAAGCCTGGCTTGTGAATGTGTTTATAAAAGGGCTTCTCCCCCAATAATTCCAAGGAATATCGAGTACTCTAGGGCAGTGTGGATGTAATTTATTAGCATGAATGTAGCGGATGCTTCGCCAATAACTCTGAGGATCGAGTACTCTGGGGCAGTATCAGTGTAATTTATTAGCGTGAATGGAAGGGCTTCTCCAATAACTCCAAGGACTATCAAGTACTCTTTGTCTGTGTGGATGTGATTTATTAGCATCTTTAATTATTTATGCTTTTAGTTGCTATAATAAGTACAGCCTTTTCCGAAAGCTTCAAGACGGTTACTAAGTCCCTATCGCACCAAGCTTAGGACAGTGTGGTTGTAATTGATTAGCGTGAAGAGGTGGTTTCTCCTCCAATGACACCAAAGTATATCATCAAGTAGTCTGGGGCAGTGTGGATGTAATTTATTAGCGTGAATGGAAGGGCTTCTTCCCTAATGACACCGAGGGCAGTGTGAATGGAGTGGATTCTGAGAAATATGGAGAATGCTGGGGCAATGTGAATGTAATTTATTAGCACGAATGGTTCTCCCCCAATAACTCCAAGGAATATCAAGTACTCTGGGGAAGTGTGGATGTAATTTATTAGCATGACTGGACTCCAAGAACTCCAAGAAATATCGAATACCCTAGGGCAATGAGGATGTAACTTATTGGTGTGAAAGGAAGGGATTGTTTAACATATAGAGTACTCTGGAGTGAGTGTGTGACACCTGGAGAGGAAAAGTAATTTATTAGAGAGAATGGAGTGGGGTTAACCCCATCCTGAGGAATATTGAACACTCTGGGGTAGTGGATGTGACCAAACATCTATGATTGTGGTTATGTATACGTATGTATTTTATGTTTTGTTTCTATTCTGTATTTGATGACCCGAGATAGGAGAGGCTTTTTGGTTATCGACGTAGTATACATTTAAAAGCGGTAACCAGATCGAGACACCTGAGTTTAAAATTAAGAAAAAGCTGAAAAAGAAGGAAAACACGCAAAGGACCAGTGATGACTTCAGCTGTTTGTCGGCCCATTAAACCTCCCACTTTATATATATTTATTAGCATGAATGGGAGGGGCTTCCTCCCCTATGACTTTGAGGAATATCGAGTACTCTAGGGCAGCATAGATGTAATTTGTTAGTATGAATGAAGTGGTTTCTTCCCCACCCCAATAAGTCCGAGGAATATCATCAAGTACTCTGGGCCAGTGCAAATGTAATTTATTAGCGTGAATGGAGGGGCTTCACCCCCAATAACTCCAAGGAATATCGAGTATTATATATATTTTTTTAATCCACAATTGATGAAAAAACATTAAAAGAAATTAAAAGGTAAGAAAGACAGGTTAAGCACTGAGGGCTGGTGATAACAATGTTGCTGGCCCTTAAAAAATAAATTAATTAATTAATTTAAAAAAATTACAGACGCATTTTGCAATAAGTGAACTTTTTTTAAGGTTTCACAGCAGCAGAGGTCATCAACCCTCAGGGTGCTGGTGTTTAAAAAAAAAAGTTTGTATGTCGGGTTAGGGCCAGTGGATTCGAACCTGGGACTTTTTACCTTACATGCCACCGATGCCTCACCCCACTTTCTTATTTAATAAATTTAACATGAAAAAAAAAAAATAGAAAAGACTTTAGGAATAGAATAAATTCAAACACCAGCTTTGTATAGTTAATTTTATTATACATTGGTACAATCAAATCAAGTTTTAATTAGCTTCAGGGTTTTAAAGTTGTGAAGTGTAATCAATAAACAAAATAAGGCACGATATCTTGTTCATTAAGAAAGAGAATTAAATCATAAATATGAGTCTGAAACAAAACAAAAAGGAAATAGTTATACTACAGTTTACAGAAACAGATTGAACATTCACGCAAATTATTTATGTTTATATCTAAGATTTGTGTTTTAAATTGAAAACAGTTAATCTAAGCGACAATATATGCACAATAAATAAAGTTTATTATTTAACTGTTTACGGTATGTACCAATAGTAACATGATTTTATGTTGAACAAAAACATATGCAAGCGATTACAGATTTCTAAATATCAACATTTCTAACACTTATTAATTTGTATTTATTTCTGTAAAGAAAAAAATGTAAAAATGTATATATAAATACATCTTTTTCAATTTAGGTCTGTAAAACTAGTAGACAATCTAAACTAGTTTTATCAATGACAAAGACTATGTTGAAGGGGTGTTTTAAATGCAATTCTGTTTTAGTTCGACCGGTTATTTGTTAGTAAAATGAAATAATCATCCAAATTATATCGGACGATAAATTTTCAGGCTGGAAAATTAATATCGAGATGGCGCTAAACCGTGACAGCATTTACAGTATCTCTGCTGGTTATAAAATAATTCTTAAGATTTCTCAAGCAAAATGGTAACATTTAACTAAAGTGTAATTATCACATAGGTTTATAAGAGATGATTTTTTTTCCTCTTGTGCTGTTCTGTTCTAAAATAAAAATGTGTACATTGTAATTCAACACAACGTACTTAAAATTTTTGCGATGTTAGAATTGTACTAGAAAATATTCTGGAAATAATTTAACGAGATTTTGCTATAAAAAAAAGGTTAAAATAACTGTAATTTATATATTATTTGTTATATAATTTTGATTACCTTTATCTATACATCAGTTCACTTTTTAAAATAAATTTCAAACACACGCAATGCAAAATAAATATAGATTGAGCTTTGACCGATAAAAGATTTGCAGGGTCCTGCAAAATTACACACTGTTTACAAAATAATCACAGATAAAAAAAAAAATCAGAAAATATTGAAAGCACAGTTTGACCTCGTGTTCACAACATTTTCTGGTTTATGTTTTTAATATATTTTTTGAATAGTGCTGTATAATATTTTGTTTATTAAAGCTTATAAATGATTGTAAATAAATTTAGAAAAAAATTTTTATATACGAAAAAAAGGAAGAATGGTGCTGTTTTCTTTCAATAACAGCCTGAAGCATGCAATTCAAGAGTTCAAACTTTGCTCGTTTTAAATAGGGCATCATAAATTCATATAAATTTGCCTTTGTTCAGAGCCATAATGCATAAAATTATCAGCTTTGTTTATAAATATAATCACTAATGTAAAAAATAATGAAGTGTCAGTGTACAAAGGTTCCTACATTGTGATTATTTAGTGTATTTTAGGATTAAACTATATTCAGCCGTGTTTTTAACACTAGGTGGGCTTCTATAGTTTCCCAATTGGTTAGATATTTTTTAAATATTTCGACTGGAGTTACTGGAGTATGTTCTCCTAGAACACGCCACATTTATTAAATATTTTCATGTTAAAAGGGACTTTTTTTTTCAACAAATCAAACTATTTTCCGAACTTGTGACACACCACAGACACTTTTTTCCTTGCACACTTCAAATGGTTCATTATTTCGGATCAAAACATTCGAATTTACAATCCACATTAAGCTGGTGTCTTTTACAATCCATTTTTTAACCGTTGGAGAATCAAGTTTTAAAGGGGAAAACTGATCATTCTCAAGTCTCAAAAACAATATAAACGTACAATTAAGATGCCCACATACATTTATGATTGTACACGATTACTGCGAATTAATTTCAATAATTACAATACCAGGTTTATAAATAAAAATCATATTTACATTCACTACGTTATAACGTCTAACTTTGTCGCCTAATTATTAATTACGATTCCATTTTCTCAAAATAAACCTTTTCAAAAGTGAAAATCATATTAAAAAAAAAAGGTTCTAATTCTTTACAAAATTTTTCATCAAGCTGACATCTAACACTCGCATAAGATTTAATGTTATGTACTAGCACTAAAACACAATATTGCAAGTAAGCTTATGCTTCGATGCAAGCCACGACCAACACACGTACACAAGCATAATCGCTATTTTTATGTATCTGTGTCAGTCGAGTGACGGAAAATGGATCTATGCTTATAATAACACTCCACATAAAATTCTAATCCGTGGCAGGTCGTACACAAGATGTAATGCTATTAACTTATCAAAACACATCCTATGCTATATTCCAGCACTTACACAACAAAATTATCTACAAATAAAGTTTTATAATGGACTTTAAATCTATTTTGCTTTAATGTACAAATAATTTTTATGTTAGATCAACAAATTATACTAGAAATTTATATATTTTTTTTTAAACTACACATTAACAAGACTTTTTTACAGTATATACACATATTATTTTTCTAACGTAAGTTTAATGAGATTACAATAAAGAAATACATCAACCACAAGCAACAGCTCCTAGACAACCGGATGCGCAATTATAAAAAATGAAAACCCCCTTATTTTTTTTTTATATATATCTTCTTTTTTTTCCCTTCAAAAGACCATTCCCCATCACAGGAGATATTCTCGTTATAAACACATTTGCATTCTAAAAGATGAACTATCAACGGAAATTAGAAATCCCAATGCTGCCGTTGATATGACATAGTCGGAGACAGTAAAGATTGTAGACTTGTTGAAATGACAAGGGGACTCTGGAGATGCCTGTGTTTTATTACTTCCCGCTCTACAGGCGCGCACAAATCCTGTAAAATATAGCTATAATTATTTACTTATCGTTAAAGTATTAAAAAAAATACAAATTTACAAGTATGATTTCCATTCACAATTAAAATGAATAATAGTTTTCCTCTTCATTTATAATTGCATTTTATTTTTTCACCAAAAGCATTTTTGATAAGTGGCCCTTGGATCTGATTCATAGAAGGGGCCATCTTGATTAAGAATAAGGCAAGACTGGTATGTGGACTTTTGTGTGTTCCACTAATTGAAAGGTGTCATTCCTTGGCTCCTTTATAGATAGCATGTATGCCACCCATGAGAATTGTGTTTGAGTGCAGAAAAGGAAATCATACAAGAGCGGGATTTCCTCAAGGTGCGACCTGAACAGTCAAAGCTTTGAGGAATTGTTTAACGCATGTGGCGGCATTCTCAGGCTGAGGTGGGAGGGAAATCCCGAACAAAAATCAATTCCTTTTCCGGTTTAAGACCAAAACCACCAATCGACACAGAACTAGGCCTTTACCTTGAGGAAAATCTTTGTGTGTGGGTGCGAGTTTGACAGAGGGAATCTGAACAAAATCCCAATTTGAGAATTTTCTGTATGATGTTTTAATGTAACTTGTGATGACCGTTGAATATAATTAATTAAGGTTTTTAGTTGAGATGAAAAAAAGTTAATGGCACGAGCGGGATTCGAAACCACGACCTTCGGCTAGATACGCCACTGCTCTACCACTTAAGCTATCGTGACCTCGATCCACTCGGACACCAACCTCCCATCTCAACCACACCTTTTGAATTTTCCCTCCTTTTTGCCATTTTTCAAATGTCGTGTAATCAATTGATTCTCGGCGACAAATGAAATGGCCGAAGATCGTTGGTTCGAATCCTGCTAGTGCCATTAACTTTTTTTCATCTCAACTAAAAACCTTAATTAATTGTAATGTTTAATTGGTCAAGTGGACCACGAAATTAGTGAATTGTTGAATATAATTGTGGTGTTCGTATCGGTGGTGATGGGAATATCGGCCAATGGTTGTTTTGGAAAGAAAACGACTTCAAATCTTTGCTGACGTTTCAATTTAATTCCAATCTTTATCAAGGCATCCTGTACATATATAGTACATTATTAAATTATTAAAAAATTAAATTAAATTATTACTAAATAATAATGTAATATATAATAATATAATATGTAAATATGAAATGTCGGCAAAGATTCGAAGTCGTTTTCTTTCCAAAACAACCATTGACTGATATTCCCATCACCACTGATACGAACACCACAATTTTCTGTATGTGAATATCTTGTTTGAGATTGAGGGTATTTATTAGCATGAACGTATAGCATGAGAAGGTCTATGGTGGAGCATTGAGTACACCATAGATTCTCAATTAGATTAGCCAGGTTATGTATAAAAGGTTAGCTCGATGATTCTTTGGTTCCATATAGAAAGTGTGTAGGCCACTCAACATTAAAATTGTGCCTGAGCATGGAATATTTGGGTCCCCTGGTTATTTTATTGTATATAGTATGGATATATGTGTTGTTTTGTGTCCCCTAGTGTGTGTTGAGAATGAATGTATTTATTGGTGTGAATGTGTGGTGTGAGAGGGCTGATAACGGAATATTGAGTAACCCATCAACCCTCGATTAGGTTAGTTATATAAAATAGGTGTAAAGGGTGATGGAGTATTATTGATCCACTACCCTGAGTGAATGGTATATAAATAGAAAATAATGTATTTAAGAGTGTGAATAGATTTAGGAACTGATTACATTTACATTGAAAGCCACTGGAGCCCAAACTATTAAATTTCATAAATATTGTATTGGCTATTAAGTTCCAATGAAATATTATATTTTTAAATTACGAATGCATGGATTTAAATTGTAATTTTATAACAGACTGAACAGATAAGACCGAGGACTGCCAACACCCGAGGTGTGTGATTCTCATGGCCTGCTGATAATTTTTTGCAAATTACAAAAACTGAAATTATTGCTGATGACTGTGAGAAGTGATAAGTTCATGCGTGTGCAGATATGAGATTGTACAAATCAGCAATCAACAGCATTTTATTTATTTTTTAATTTTTACAATGCCATTGTTCATTGGAAAAATATACAATTATGCCAAATCTATTTCAGTGAGCAATATATTCCGTTATTTACATGAGTTAAAATTTAAATAGAAAAGACGAAAATTCGGGGTTTGTATAAACTGTCTACCCAATTTCACACGTCATGATATCAAGATGGACATTTTTTAGGTGAAAAAAAGTTTAATAATTTTTTAAATATTTTTCTTAATATCAAATGGCCAAATAATGCATAAGCTGCATTTTGGAAAATGACCAGCATGGAATGGATTAAATTTCAGAAATATTGTATTGGGTAATAAGTTCCATTGAAATATTATATTTTTAAATAATGAATGCATGGATTTAAATTGTAATTTTAAAAAATAAATAATAACATAGCACGGCTTACAAATTTTATACATCAAGTTGTAATAGCACAATTAGCTACCATTATCTAGAACTTTCTAATTCACAGATAGCTAACTTTTATTTTTAACCCATATTTCATAATTACAGTATGAAAAAAAAATGGTTTGTGAAATTTTTTTTCTCTTCTTCTTGTGTCTGAAAATTTGTATACCTGTAGAGACAAGTGTTTATCTCAGGATTTCTTTGTTCTTCTTCCTGTAATAGTGCCTACAAATGATTTTAATGTAGCACCTATTCCTTTGCTTGGTGATTTTGCTTCAACTGGCATTATATTTTGGGGATGAGCATCTAAACATTTTTGGTATCTTAACTGAAATAAACAGAGCGGTTCAATTCAAGTATAAAATATTTTATAAAAGCACACATTTTTTACCTTGCAAGCAGCTTCCACTGTTTTACACAAAGCGCCGGATGACGGTTCACAATAGAATACGTGCGCTATAAATAAGTCTTGGGCTGTGTGCATAATGAACGCGCACTGTTTCACATTGTGGCCGATTCCCAGGAATGATAAGTACCTGACCCTACACTCCGCAATGTTTTTCTCAGTCCCCTAAAAAATATTTTTTTTTTTGTTAACACCAATTGTACATTAAAATACCAGATTAATTCGACTGACCTGATCTGTGACGGTAGTAATAGTGATCATACTCGGTGCAATGGCGATGTCGACCGGTTGCCACTGTGATTTGGGGACAGTATTCATCAACTGATCTATAGCATCATTTAATACGTCCATACCGCTGGCTTTTGAAACTTCAATATTGCCCAAATACTCGGCGTGAAGAATTTTTTTGGGTTCCTCCATAGGTGTCGGAAATGACTGTGCTGTAAATAAAGTAATGTTCTTTTTTTTCATTTCCCCTTTTAATTATTTCATTATGATTATTTTAATTTTATAATTTTTGAACTGTTTTGGAAGGTTTGTAAATTATAAAGCTTTAATTTTTCTGATGTTTCATCATCCATGAGCCATAATTAAGCAACTTATTTATGAAAATAATTTTCTTGAAATATATATAATATATATCCCAGTTTTGTTTATTAGTATCTTTTTTCTGTGCAAAGACACAAATATCACAGATACACCAAAACAATCTACTACACAGAATAAACTATCATATTCCGTTTTGTTTCTGTCGAATTAACAAGCAAGTAAAGTAAAATGAAAATAATAAAAATAAGTAAGGTAAAATATATTTGTAAATTTTTTAAATAAAAATAATTGGGCCCTTAGAAGCCCATATGAAAATTAATTACAATTAACATTAAAAATAAAAATAAAGGGTTCTTCTATTAATTAGAGATAAAGTAATCTAAAATGAAATATAAAAACAAATCCTCTATTAATTTCAGATTTTTAAAAAATATGAAGTAAAAAAATCTCAAATTAAGGAAATTTATTTCTTATTATATTCAATTGTATTTTTAATTTTAATTGTAATTACTTTTTACTAGGTCCTTGAGAGAGAGCATAAACATATAAACAAATCTCAAATATACAGGAATTTTACTTGTTTATATTTCATTTTTTACATAATTAAAAAGGGTTAATTTGATGTTAAAAAGGGTTATTAATTTTATAGATGAAAGATTAAGGAAACTGGATTATTAATTATAAATATGTTTTTTACTTACAAATCGGTGTCTGAATGCTGCGATGGAACCTTCTATGTTCAGTTGGTAAATTGGTAGGCCTTGTAGCCAATGCAGGTCTACTTGCAACAGTACCGTCTGAAAAATAAAAATAACAATGTTGATATAAGGATATAAATAAATTGTCTCAACAGCGTATATTTATTTATTTATTTATTTTTTAAATTCAATGTAAAAAACTTACTTATGTCAATTGGCTTAGCCAAATTTTGTTGAAGGCTTCTCTCGATCATTATTTTCTTGCAAATGTCCCTTAAAGTATTGGCGATCGTTCTAGCTGGCATGTCACAACGAAAAACGTGGCACATATGCTTTCGTGTTATGCGATCTCTTGCTACGTATGCAAAGTCTCTGAAAATTCAATTTTATAGCATAAAAAAATTTAATCATTTGCACTTTTCTTTTAAATTATCCATTTACCTTTCTCTACAATTGTGCGAGTAAAAACAAAAGAACGAAAAAACGTAAGTTAGATAAAGAATACAAGTGAATAAATCTATATTATTTAATAACTACTATAAAAAAATGTTATTAATGATTAATTGGAGATCGTAAGTGGCACTATCAACATGACACATCTGCACAGAAAACAAACACTTTCAGCACAGAAGAAGTTCTCAATAAAGATCGAAATGTTGGCACGATAAAGAAAATGTTTTTCTAAACCTACTAAACCAAATAATCATCAACTAACGTTCACTAAACACCACAAAAATGTTATTAATATTAAATTTTTTATGAGAGTGTTAGAGAAGAAAATTTTTAAATAAGAAGAAATATGAAAAAAAAAATTTAAATGATAATTTACCTTCCATTATCTCTCCCCACTCCCCAAACCCTGATGGTATGAATAGGCTGTGTATTTAAGACTGTAAGATTTTCTGGGTCTATTAATTTTAGAGCTCCTTCATCCAAATCCATAAATAAATCTTTCCCCTAAAAAAAAAAAAAATAATAAATGCAAAATAAATTATTTATAGTTTTTTTTTTTTCATAACAAGAGATTGTTTTTTATTTATTTTTTACTGAGGGACAATCTCTATGAGATGTAACAATTTACACAGAATGTGCACGAAGATGAAATAACAATAAATCTCTAGCCTGTTTGACGTCGAGTAAGATGCCGGAATAAATATAGAAATCTATTATTTTAGAATATTTTATGGTTTACTTACATCACCCCATCGTCCAACATTGTCTATTAGGCCATTTTTGCCTAAAGATAATTCAACGATGCACCTATTAACGGCTTTGCTTGATCGTTCTGGTGTCAAGTCAAATTCTGATATGTCCACCCAACCGAGGCTTCGCACGGCAAACCTAATCGCCTTTTCTTTCTCCTTCTCACAGCGAGTTGGAAAGCTCCTCCTTCTGTTAAATAATTTTTTTAAAGAACCAAATAGGCGAAACAAATAATTGGTAAACATTTATAAAGGGAAAAGTATTGGATTTGATTTCTACTATTTGACTGATTTCTAATTTTACTTTACATTCTTTATTATACATATAATAATTAAAATTTAATATGTTCATGATGTCATATAAAATAATATGGATTACTTCAGAGCTAGTTCTTCTTTTCTTTCATCCCTCTTTTTCAAATCGATTTCTTCCAATGCTGAGCTCGTGTTACTGCGTGTCACAGTCCCAAGGCCACCATTTTGATGGTAACTTGTAAGAACCTGAAATACATATGAATTACATGAAAATTCACAACATTTTTTTTAAAAACCAAATTTTCTATAGAAGCGCATTCTTCACAATTTCAACTTTGTACAAATTTGTGTAGAGATTAGTGACCGTTAATCGATAGTTATTCAGATATCTTGACCCGACCGCATCTCACGATATCGGCTCTTAGAGACCATATGAAAAGTAATTACTATTAAAATTAAAAATTATATAAAATTAAATATAAAAACAATTTTGTTTTCTTTTAATTTGATTTTTTTTAAGATACAAAATAAATGGGCTCTTAAAAACTATATAACAATTAATTACAATTAAAATTAACAATATATAAAATTTAAAAAGTAAAAAACAAATCCTCCTTCTTTTAATTTCATTTTTTAAATAGAAGAATAGGGCTCCTATATAAAAGTCCATATGAAAATTAATTACAATTACGTAAATTAAATATTAAAATAAAGGAATCATCTTTTATATAATAGTCCAAAAATTTCTTGACCAAACTGGAATACATAAATATATTTCAAATTAAAAGAAGAATCCTTTATTTTTTTAAAGAATTTAATTTAAATTGCAATTAAGATTTATTATTTATTTATTATTTTTAAGATCCTAATTATTTTATATTTAAAACATTTTTATATTTAATTTTGAATAATTTTCAATAATTGTAATAAAATGTTATATGGTCTCCTAAGAACCCAGCTATTTTACTTTTTTTTCAAACGCACAAATTTTGCTTTAAATATTTGCGTTTCATTCAGCGGTTTTTTCTTTTAAAGAAAGGGTTAATTTGAAATTAAAAATGGTTATTTGAAGTTAAAAACGGTCAATCTGAAATTAAAATGAGTTAATTTGATGTTAAAAACCAGTCAATTTTAAATTACAAAAGTGAATTTAAAGTAAAAAAAGGGTTAATTTGAAGTTTAAAACTTGTTAACTTGAAGTATTAAAAAGGGTTAATTAAAAATTAAAAAGAGTAAATTAAAAATAATTAATTTCATGGGAAGCCGTAAGTTAGTGATCTGAAAGGTGTATTGGTTATGATAAAATTCTAATAATTTTAGCATCATTCTAAGTCCACTTGAGGCTAATTTTTGTTTTTAATTATTTTATAAACAAAAACAAAACATCACAACAAGTTGAACAGTAAACAGTACTCTGACATGTTCACATGTTTCAGCTTGGAAGGAATGACTAACTTTATGACTTGAACAACAAAAGTTTGACTTGATCAACTAAAAAATTAATTGAACTCTCTTAAATCGAAGGTTTTCATGACAGATATCCGTTCATCTTCGACAAAAGTTGAATTGCAAGAATGCAAGTTAAGTAATCATTACAATAGCCTTTACTCACCGTTTCTGCATCTTTCACTAATGGTGTTCGTGGTTCATTGTTCCCGCCGACTATTTCAGGGGCATTCCGCTGAATCGTTCCACTTTTAATGTGCCAGTAGTAAGGACCATCATTATCTAATTATTATTGGAACTTGATTATTTATATAATATTTCCGAGTACACACGAATATTTATAAGTACAACAATGTTCCTTCAAATTTAAGGGGCAGTTATCAGTAATCGAGGCTTACACAGGAAATCCATTTTCAAAAATATAAACAGTGCAATGAACATAAATGATTTAATAAAACAATTATGTATCTTACAATAAATAGAAATAGAATAATAGTTTCTTGTTTCAACATTTGACCACTTGGCATGTCACTCTCGCTAGTTACACACTCAAACCATCTTCATCAGTGAGGAACTGTTTCAACATTTTGTTTTTAGTGGTAGTAATAAGTTTTATAATATAAGTCCTCTTAGAAATTAAACAGACATTTCTCACTGAGGATGACATGGGTAAAATGTAAACCGGCAAAAGTAGACTGACTAATATGATCAAGTGTCGATTGGTTCAACATGTGTTCGACTCGTGGACTAACAATCACTGCCAATTTCCAATGTAATTAAAAATATTCCAGTCAGTATTCACAGGTAAATTATTGTACATTATTTAAATTAGCAAAATACCTTGGTGCCTTTCCCAACCAGGCGGCAAATCATTAGCAACTGTAGTAAAACTCAGAGAAGACTCCGGCGACCTATCTGTAGGAGAATCGAATTCATTTTTCTCTAGTGATTCCGAGCTGTCTTTTTCAAACTCTCTAAAATAGAATGGAGGGGAAAAAAATAAATGCTACAACTTTAATAGTGTTTTATTTTGTAAATAGTTTACCTATCAGTTGTGATAGTGCTGTGATCAATTAAATCAGGTTTTGTCGTTCGGAGAGTGGATGTTAAATCTAATGCTCTAACATTTCCACGGTTGACATTTCCAACCAAAGTGTTGTCAAGAATTACTGGACAACTATTTCTAAAAAAATAAAAAATTCTGCAACTTAATTCAACAACTTCAATCCTTTTAATACAATGCAAATAATTTCACCATACTTTAATGAAGAATTTTTTTTTAAATTTGGAAAACAAGGAATTAAAACAAACCACTCAAAAACTGCACTAATTGCATTCATGAAGAAAAGAAACAGAAATACAAGGCCTGTGCTTCTATAATGAAATGCTGCAGTTAAAAAAAATGAGGTAAATACTTGGAGATAATCTCTGATGAGAATTTAACCTGGAATCTGCACATAACATAAAATACCACTAATGATTACAAGAAGAACTCTAGGCAAATCATGGAGACTAACCAAAAATGGCCCACTGACCATATACAAAGTAATCTGTGGTTCACTGGTGGAGCAAAGCTCAGGAAAAACAAGCAACAGGCCCAAACATAAAAAGAGTGGCAAACCTATGAAAATATATACAAGGAGGAACTTATCCTTGCTATTTCAGTTTGTCAGTTTCAGCTGTTGTAATCTTTAATTTTTATAATTATTTTGGGTAAAAGCCAACACTGAAAATGTTGACAGGCCAAAATGTTTTAAAATGACCAGCTAGGATCAAAATCTCGCAGGCCTCACAATTTAAGGGTTCAACATATGACAATACAGTTTGGAGTAAGCAAAGTCGCAATAACTGTCCATTAATATCTTTCAATTTAACCAGAAAACACAAAAGTATATATTTTGCACAATAAAAAATATCCTCTGTTCCATTTAATACGTATTAGAATTAGATGAGCATTTGGTTTAGCCGTGTTTGGATTAGTAGGATTCTTCTGTACTACGGTTTTGTACGCTTATGTTGCAAATGTGAAAATATTATAAAATAGTAAATGAAGAGACAATTTATAACAGCACACAACCCTGACAGCTGATATTGGTTCTCTTCAAGTATAGATAACTAACTTCTTGAATTCTTGTTGTATAAACAAGTTAAATCCCAAAGTTTCATCACAAAATATATCTTATCTTAGTTCATATTTGGCTATTGGAAAATAAGAACTTGAAAAATTCTTCACCAAAAGAATTTCTTTAAATTTGTATATCAGTGCCATGCAGCAAAATGTAATACTTCTAAAATGATTGTACAGGCTACCACAAGCAAGTAACACTCAACATCTTAGGGATTAAAACTGAAAATGGCCCACATGGCAGAAATAACACCCAAATTATCCTATGGTTCGTTAATCTGGTGAACCGAAGCTAAGAAACAACAAGCTATCCAAACATTAGGCAGCATACAAAGACTTGCAACCTATGTAGCAAAGGGGCAATGAAGATATCATCAATTGCTCTAAAAACATTGTTAAATCTGCCTCCATTAGAAATATTTATACAGGGAGAAGTGAAGAAAAGCTAATTTAGTCTTAAGAAACAATCAAACTGGATGGGAACTAAACACTTTGGGCACACAACAATAATCAATAACATCATACACTCATTCTTAGAAATGGGTACTGTCTACATGATCTCGAAAACACTCTTTACAACCTAGACAACAAAGGAGAAGAAGAAATCAGGAGGACATCAGATACAATGATATGGTATACAGATGGCTCCCAAAAAATGAAGGATCAGATGTTTTTTGTACAAGCTTAAATCATGAACGTTCAAACTCATTAAGGAAGACACCCTTGTCTTTCTGATGTACATGCCATCATCACTTGTGCCTTAGAAAATCTTAAAAGAGGTTGAATGGCCAAACAATTCATAAGGTCGGACAGCCAAGCAACTATTACAGTATTAGCATGTAAAAAATCACACCAAAATAAGTCAGTGAATGCATCCAAAATCTCCAAAGCTAGAATGGATAAAAAAAAGGCCAAAAGAGAAGGTATAAAGGTATTAGACACTGCCAGTTTATGCTAAAACAACCCTCATCAAGTAAACTCACTGCTAGTCAGAGAGAGCTAAACTGAGTGAAGTGATAGGACTATTGATCACTGGCATCTGAAAAATATGTACATAACATGGCCATATTTATTTATGACCCCCATTTGTAGGTTATGCAATTAGGAGGAAGAAACAGCCAGGACATCTTTGAATTGCTCAAGGGAGACATAACAAGAGATACAAAGAAAACCAAGGGAAAGGTTTGATAACAACAACAGTCAATAATGTAGTACTTCTTGGAAGAAGGAACGACTCGATTGCACTAAGCTAAGGAACTAGGAAAGTACAATGAGCCAGAAGGCTATAGAGCTCAGGGAAACAAAAACCCCACTTCATAGTACCAATCACTATCACTGAACATACACTTTATTTTTTACACATTAATCTTCAAACAGAAAATAATTATAATTAGTCTGGCAATCTGACTGGATTCAGATTTTTGAAGAGCTTTTCAAGCTGTAATGCCAAGCCACAAAAAAAAAAACCCACTTAGTAGTACCAACCATCATCATCACTGAACGTACATTTCATTTTTTACATATTAATCTTCAATCAGAAAATAATTATAATTGGTCGGGATTCACATTTTTGATTTTTCAAGCTTTTCCACAAGCTGTTATTTAAAAGAAGAAGAAAAAAAAATTATAAATATGAGTTTATATACCTGTGCTGACTGTTATCAGTATCCAGGTTTGTAACTGGGCCTGTATTGAGATCGACGCCCATCGAACCGATGTCTAACGTGGCATACGCTTTTCTCCCATTTGTAGTAGCGGATGGTCTGCACATCGTCTCGAGTTCAGAATAAAGAAGCTCGCGGTATGAAGATACTTCTGTGTTCGAATTTAATGCATCATCCAAAGTGGGTAAATGGTAGTTTGGATTTTCATAGCTTAATAGACCATTTTCTGGAAAAAAAAATTGAAACTATATTAAATGTGCCTACATCACGCATAAAAGTCAGATTTTATGTTCAATTCTGTGACTATTTGACTAGTGACATTTTTTTCTTTGTTTTTATTAATAAGCTCATCTACTGACTTCATGCTAATAAAAAGTGATGATTATGACATGAAAATTTAATCAATTAATCCAATGTTATTTTAAATCCATTATATTTAGTGGTCTATTGACCAAATTACTTCTTTCAATTAATTAATCTTTTTATGTAAGGTTTTGAAAAATAGCAAAAAGGAGGGAAAATTCGAAAGGTTGAGATGGGGAGTTGGTGTCTGAGTGGATCGAAGTCACGATAGCTCAAGTGGTAGAGCTGGTGTATTTAGCCGAAGGTCGTGGGTTCGAATCCCGCTCGTGGCACTAACTTTTTCATTTCAACCAAAAACCTTCCATAAAAAGATTAGTTATTTTAAATATTATAAACATACCTAGATAAATATCATCTTCTGCTGTGATAGCAGCCATTGTGTAGAGCGAAAGAAGAGTTGAATATGGATTTCTTGTACTGGTAATATCCAAGTGAGGGTGAATACGTCCCCCTAGCTCCCCACACAACATCCCATAAGTTCGGATTCACCTAAAACAAATCAAAGAAGAAATAAAGAATAATTAGAAAATTTCAAAACAAACACACACAACAAAAGAAAATAAAACACCATGCAGAAAATGCCATTTCTGCTTTTTCTTTTTTAGATTTCACAGAAAATTGAAATTGAAATATGAAATGAAAATAAAAACACGTAGAACAAAATTGCAACATTGAATAATGCTCCAGGAGTCAAATAGAGAGCACGTTTGGATCCTGGGTCAGGGCGACAAAGACCATCCTATTTAGCACCCACTTTTCTTTCTCATCTTCCTATAAAACCTTTCACTTCATCTTAAGTCAACTACTATATTCGCAAATTCCCAGGAAAATCATGGGCATGACCTTTATTATTACACCTTATGGGTCCTGATTGCTTTGCTGAAACCTTTCTTAAGAATTGTTCTGCTTCTCTTTGACTACCATTATATATTCTATTCGAATGCTATATCAATGAAGGTGTACTTCCCCATGAATTGAAAAAAGGAAATATAAGTGATATATTTAATTACTGCCTGATTGCTAAATGTGATTATCCTTAAGATTTATGACTATTTTGTTGCTGAACTTTTAAATGATACTTTTAAACATATCATCATTCTTGACCAACACGGTTTTGTCAAGGGTGCTCTAATTCAACCAACTGCCTTCTTTACAATGATTTTATTAATAAAAACCTCGAATTGGGCTAAAGAGTTCATGCTATTTACTCTGACAGGTCCAAGGCTTAGACACGATTAACTTTCGGATTCTCCTCAGGAAGGACCTGTATGACCCTCTTCTTTCCTGGCTGGAAGATCCTACAGGGTTGTGTATAATGGTTCCATCTCATTTTCATCTCAAATTCTATCCAGGGTCTGTCAGGGCTCTCACCTTGGGCCAATACTTTTATTGCTTGTAAATTATTCATCAATTTTTCACTTTTCTTCGTACTCTAGTTTAGCCGATGACCTACAGTTATTTTCCAGTATTTCTTCCATTGTGAATTGTGAACTACTTCAATTAGATTTAAAGTCTTTCTTTCCTTGGTGCTGCGCTAATGATTTGTGAATCAATCAATTAAAATGCAAATGCATTAAATTCAATGTGTCTTCTAAGCCGAAGGATTGTGGTTCTTGGTTATATCCCCTGGATGAAGTAGATTAAATAAATGACTTTAGGCATCATTTTTAAATGTAAATGCAATTTTCGTGATCATATTTCCAAGATTAGAAGTAAGGATTTAAAGAATCTAGGTCTTGTCAAACGTTTTACTTCAGACCGGTAATCCCTTTGCTATTAAAATGTTATATCAGTCATTGGCCTGCAGTCATCTTGAGTATGCTAGTATTGTCTGGGGTCCATTTCTTAAAAGTGAGATTAATCTGGTTGAATCTGTCCAGCATAGGGCTACTAGACACTTGTCTTTTAAATTTGCTTCTAAGTGCCTCCCCTAGGATAGGCTTCTTTGTACTGGGGTCCTTGTCAGACAGAAGGCGTGCTGCCTTTCTTACCTTATATAGAAAGTTCTCAATTCTCAGATCTCTTCCCCCGGGAGATTCTCTCTAGTCTTGGCCTGTGAGTGCCTCAACGTTCATTGGGAGGGGTTCAAACTTTTCTTGTGGAGCACCATCGCACCAGTTATGCGAGGCATTACATGGTTAGCTGTCTCATCTCCCTGGGAAACTCGATTCCTGCAGAGAGAAGTGCAGATTTTTACTCTCAGGCTCTTTATATACTTTTGAAAAGACGATCTCTAATGCTAAACGTTCTTATGTACCTATGTATGAAAGTTTTTTTTTTTTTTTAAAGCCTTTAAAGCCATAATAAACTATAATGCAATCCAACAAATGACTCTTTCCTTTTTTATGAAAATATATCGTCGCTCTCATTCATGAACGGCACAAACCTCCGAACCTATCAACCTTCTTCCTGTTGTGTCCAAAGTCTTGTAAACATTTATTTTAATAGATATCCTAGAATAACATTCCTTTTCACTAATTCAGCTCTGGTCCTTATTACGTCAAGATCCAGCAATGTTTAAGATTTATTGACACCTGTTCCACTGCTTTAAAGAACAAAGAGCACTAGGTGCTTTCCTAGAGTATAAAATTCTATCAAACTGATGGCCACGTCACTTCTGAGTAAGGTGAGTAGAGGAATGAACTCAGAATACATTGAACCAAGCTGGCGATACAAGGGTGTATTCTCAGCCCAATCCTGCACTTGACTTACAAAGCTATAATCCCAAACTACGCAGATGATAAAAAAATGTCTCTCCCAGCTCCATTATATATATGGTTATATATATTCTAGAATGTATGCCAACAACAAGGAAATAAAGATATCAACTCAAAATTTAATTAGGTACTAGAGTTTTTGACACCACTTCCTCCAGTTTCTGGATATGGCCCAGACTTTTAATAATGTCTACCTTATCCTGGAATCCGATTTAACTGACCGCTACAAATAACAGACCAATACCCACAAGGGAACATTTTTGGTCCTATCCTTTGGTCAGTTATACTGCTAAATTTCTTATACAATGCAATACCATCATTACCACAAATTCGGATGTCACCAATTCCTCTAACCTGAATCATACCTAAGCACCTAAAGTGGTACACAAAAGAGAATGAGGAAAATCCACACAGTGTACATGTACACTGAAGAAACAGTTTTGCCCTCCACTGTACATCAATAACAAGGAACTTTACAATCAAGTCAGGTACATAGGGCTATAGACATCAGATTGATGTGGAATCGCCAAACAAGACTTAAGAGACAAGGAGGAAAACTAAGAAGAATTCTTAATCTGTTTTGACCTCCAAAATTCAACTAACTTGACACAAGACATTACTGTGACTACTTTAGACATATGGAGTGGAAATGTGCGATTCCATCAAGCTGTTCAATATCCACCACATCCAATCCTTCTAATCAAAAGTCCTCAGACAAGTGGTCAAAGCGTGTTAGTACATCACTAATCACACCGTCTACAATCATCTCAACATTCCTTTCAACATTCAAATTACTCTTGCTTCCTCGAAACCACAAAACTGCCCATTAGTCTTACACATCAAGTGCCATCTTCGGTTGTTTCAGCTTGGGTGCTGGCCATCGTTTCCTTGTTGTGTCAGGGAAAATAACTATACAACCTCATTTTTCACATGTTTCTTTACGTAAGCCATCACTAATTATGTATGCTATACGAATAAATAAATATGTTTTATTCCTTCAGTTAAACACATCTTAATAATAATTAAATACATTCTTGAATCACTTCACATTATCCAGGAGAACATCTCGTACTCTGAGCCAGGGTGAATGTAATTTACTAGCATGAATGGAGGGCTTTCTTCCCCATTAACTCTGAGGATTATCGAGTATACTCCAGGGCAGTGTGAATGTAATTTATTAGCGTGAATGGAGGAATTTATTCCCAATTATTACTTAGAGGAAAATCAAGTACTCTGGGGCAGAGTGAATGTAATTTATTAGCGTGAATGGAGGAGTTTATTCCCAATCATTACCTAGAGGACAATCGATTACTCTGGGGCAGTGTGAATGTTATTTATTAGCCAGAATAATAAGGAGTTTATTCCCACTAACCTTGAGAAAAAACTCTGGGGCAATGCAAATGTAATTTATTAACATGAATGGAGGGGTTTCTTCCCAAATAACTCAGATAAAAATGGAATACTCTGAGGTAGTGTGAATGTAATTTATTAGCGTGAATGGAGGGGTTGCTTCTCCAATAACTCCGAGGTTTATCGAGTGTACTCTGGGTCAGTGTGAATGTAATTTATTAGCGAGAATGGAGAGGATAAGCCAGGAATATCGACTGCTATGGGGTAGAGTGAATGCTAACCAGGCTATCTTGATTTTCTGTCTTCTGTGAACGTATTCGTTATTTTTGTTGTTTTATCCATAATTGATGAGGCCCTGCGGTACAGAGAGGCTAGCAATAGGATAAAAGAGAGACCTTTATATCCTAACTTGGCTGGAGAAACATTAAAATAAATTACAAACTTGATATAAAGTTGAAAAGCCGCCTTGAAATATTACCTTACATATTACATCATCTTCTGTTATGTTCAATTTATTTATGAATCCCCTTAGAAACTAGCTGTATTACATAGACAGAAAATAATAAAAGAAAGTGCACACAACATAAATATTTGTGTATGACAATACGACGTTAATTATTAATTATCTATCACGATTAAACGATTGGTGTCACCGCTGCTTAAGGCTGGTTAAACCCCTAGCCAAATATGACGGCTGTTAACAAATATTTTCTAATAAAAATATCGCATCTATAAGTGCCTATGAATCGTAGTACATCTCGGAAAATATGATGAACCTTTATCGCGTTGAACGGCTAAACTTCTTCCTTTTTAGCAGGAGAAGGAATTATGAAGGAAAAATAACGACCGAAAGAAATTTTCAATTACAGCTTTACACTACTAGAAAAAAAACCTAGCAGAAATATTTAAAAAATACAATCTCTGAAACGTAAATCTACGTGAGTTCTGTACGTTTGGGGGGGGGGGGCTCATGAAACTAGGGACGTCGAGAGGTCTTTGGACCTGGGGTCGAGGTTTGCCAAGTGGGCGCGGTTTCCAATATCTGTAAATACTATGTTCCCAAACCTCGAGACAAAATTATTGCAGCATGTTATAAAAATATCTTTAATTGTGCTTTTATACATACAGTCTCTGTCATGCCAAACTTCGTGCAAAATATGTTTTACATAATGTCCCTATGATATAAAGAGTAATCTAGGGCAGTGTGAATATAATTTATTAGCGTGAATGGAGGGGATGCTTCTCCAATAACTCCGAGGAATATCGAATACTCTAGGACAGTGTGAATATAATTTATTAGCGTGAATGGAGGGGATGCTTCTCCAATAACTCCGAGGAATATCGAATACTCTAGGACAGTGTGAATATAANTGTGTGTGGATGTGATTTATTAGCGAGAGTGGAGGGATTTCTTCCCCATTAACTCCGGGGAAAATCGAGTACTCGGGAGGAATGTGAATCACGAGGAGCATATCCACCTATAACTCCCAGGAATATCGAGTACTCTTATGCTGTGTGGATGTGATTTATTAGCGTCTTTAATTATTTATAATTTTAGTTATAATAAACACAGTCTTTTCTGAAAGCTTCGAGGCGGTTAGTGTGTCTCTATCATACCAAGCTTTGATCAAAATAGTATAAATGAAATTTATTAGCGTGAGTGGAGGGCTTTCTTCTCATTAAATCCGGGGAAAATCAAGTAGTCTGGGGCAGTGTGGATGTAATTTATTAGCGAGAATGGAGGGGCTTCTCCCTCAATAACTCCAGGAAATATCGTGTACTCTAGGGCAGTGCGAATATAATTTATTAGCGTGAATGGAGTAGTTTATCACCTATAACTCCGAGGAATATCGAGTACTCTTGGGCTGTGTGGATGTGATTTATTAGGGTCTTTAATTATTTATGCTTTTAGTTATAACAAACACAGTTTTTTTCCGAAAGCTTCGAAGCGGTTACTAAGTCTCTATCACGCCAAGCTTTGATCAAAATATTTTGACATGTCTGTATGATTTTCTGACGTAGATATTCATGGGCAATTCTTCTACCAATGATTAATTTACAGGCTGTAAGAATGAACCGATTAAAACCACTTTCATAAAAACTAACTAAATACTAAATATATAAAAAATACTAAATATATAAAAAAGCAAGGATATGAACTTTTTATCCAGCAATATCAAATAATTAGAATCGTTGAGAAAAAAACCCTTGCCTTTAATACGATGTAATTATTCGACAATCTCAATTCAAACACGAATGGGTTATGAAATGTCAAGATAAATAATATATTTATGCTATGAATACCGTTTTTATGTTGGAGAGTATCGTTCGTTCCTCTCGATCATTATCTAAAGGAATGATTTTCTTAAAAGTCATTATATCCTAAACCTATTGGTGTACAAAAAGTTGATAACTGATGGATCATCATGTTAAAATCGAGAAGAAAATTTAAATAGATTGTGTTTCTTATATGGAACTTTGGCAAAAGTCGAAAAAAGAACATTAAATACATTAGCTTTTTTTATATAATTGTTTTTAAGCTATGCAACATTCAGTTCATTAGATGTAAATAGTTTATTAAATAGGACATGGATTAAAATGAACACTTCAGGTCTATAAGTGGGGAGTCCCGATGACGAGGCTCCGTCACCTATGAAAGTTATGCACTATTATAGTCTACAACTTTCTTTTGTAAAAGAACAACAACAACAACAACAACAAACATGGTAAGAAAAATGAAGAAGATAAAATTTAAATAACTAGTAAATATGTGGTTTATATTACCTACGGATTATTCCAGGGAAGTAGGGGAAATTTCTACATGGTCAAAAAATAGAACGCAGATCACTTTGACAGGGCAACCAAAATCACAGAAAACACCAATTTCACTCCTCTTTTTTTTTCAAATTGGCCGAGTCTGTTGGAGTAGAGTATTGTTTCGTGTCGGTGGAAAAGATCGAACTGGGCGTTGGGGGTGAAGTTAACCCCCGGTTCGGGTCGGGATTCGACGCTCTGACTATTAACTATTTAAGCATTTTTTTTTAAACAAATACGTACTTAATGTGTTAATAAATAGTAACACTCCTCGTTAGAACCACCTGTCATGTACCACCATCACTTGACTTTTATCCACTGGTGGATACTCGTTAAACTAGGCGCTCTAAACAAAATGGCACCCCCATATAAAGTATTGATTCCTTGGAAAGCCAGACAAACAGGCGCCTGAAACCACCTCCCCCCCGGCACCGGACATTTGTTTTAATAACGAATTCTATGACAATTTCCCTATTTGGGCTGGGGGGGAGAGAACTAATCATTGTGGAACTCAATGGAACTCAATTTCAATGAACACCGTATAATCTTAATTGGTGAACAAACATATAGAAATTACAATAAAAGAATACTGATAGGAGGTTTGTAGACCGTTTAAGCCCAAATTTGTCAACACCGTAAATTACACCCAATTTCTACATTAAAATGAACAATTTGGACTTAATGAAATTAATTACACGAATGGATCTCCTCTGTTAAAAAAAAAAAAAATTAATAAAAAGTGATACATCGTTGTACCACGAATTTTGTATATTTTGTAATTTGATTTCGTTTGAATTTTATTTTATATACGAATCAATGGTCCTTTTACTAAATATTGTGGGTAATATGTAACATTGTCAGGGAATATATTTGTATTAAAAAATATAAAAAATAATGAAAAAAGTTACAAAAATATGTACAGCTTTTTTCTGTAAAATTAACCTTTTTTAACTTCAAAATACCCCTTTTTAATTTAAAATTAACCATTTCATTAAAACATTAACAACTAACGAGATGGTATGAATTAAAAGCTTGCAAAGTAAAATTCCTGTGTGTGTAAGAATTAAAAAAAAAATACAGCTTTTTCCGTAAAATTAACCCTTTTTAATAGCAAATTAACAGTTTTTAATATCATATTAACTTTTTTAACTACAAATTATTTTTATGTTTCATATTAATCCTTTTTTTTTACTAAATTAACACTTGTCCCTGTCAAATTAGAATTTTTTAATTTCAAGTCAAATTTATTTATACCTCTTAACCCATTCTTTGAAGCATTCAAATGCACTAGAAGATGGTATGAAATAGAAACATGTAAATTAAAATTCCTGCATTAAAATGAACATAACAACATACATTATATTATAGATAATTAAACCTAAAAAAAAACTTGAAAAAACAAACAAAAAACTAAGTTTATTCAAAATTTCTGTACATTTGAGAATAAAAAAAATGATTTAGCTTCCCCCCGTGAAATTAATTCTTTTTAATTAGAAATTAACCCTTTTTAACTTCAATTCAAACTTTTGAAATTTCAAAACGATATTTTTTTCAAATTAACTCGTTTTTCTGTCAACTGAGAATATTTAAATTTCAAATTAGCCCTTTTTAATTAATTTGAAATTAATTTGCACCAAATTAACCACTTTTGTCTTTAAATAATCCTTTTCTTTAAAGCATTAAAATGGGCACAACAACATACATTATATTATAAATAATTAAACCAGTTAAAAATAAAATAAAAAACTAAGTTTATTTAAAATCCCTGTATATTTGAGAATTAAAAAACAAGATATAGCTTCCCCCCGTGAAATTAACTCTTTTTAATAAGAAATTAACCCTTTTTAACATCAATTTAAACTTTTGAAATTTCAAACGATTTTTTTTTCAAATTAACTCGTTTTTCTGTCAGCTAAGAATATTTAAATTTCAAATTAACCCTTCTTTTAAAATTAATTTGCACCAAATTAACCACTTTTGTCTTTAAATTAAAAGAGCTTTCTTTAAAGCATTTAAAATGCAGTAGGAGATGGTATGGAATAGAACTATATAAATTAAAATTCCTGCATTAAAATGGGCACAACAACATACATTGTATTATAGATAATTAAACCAGTTAAAATTAAAAAAAAAAATAGCTTCCCCCCGTGAAATTTACCCTTTTTAACTTCAATTTTTAACTTTTTAAATTTCAAACGATTGTATTTTTTTAATTAACTCGTTTTTCTTTTAAATTAGAATATTTATATTTCAAATTAACCCTTTTTAATTTGAAATTAATTTGCCTCAAAGTAACCCCTTTTGACTTTAAATTTACTCTTTCTAAAAAGCATTAAAAATTCACTAAGAGACGGTATGAAATAGAAATATTTAAATTATGATTCCTGCTTTATGATGTACACGACAACATACATTATATTATAGATAATTAAACCAACTAAAAATACAAAACTAAGTTTATTTAAAATTCCTGTATATTTGAGAATTAAAAAATAAAGATATAGCTTTTCCCCCGTCAACTTAACTCTTTTTAAGTAAAAATTAATCCTCTTTAACTTCAATTTAATCTTTTTTAATTCCAGACGATTGTTTTTTTTTATTATTATTTTTTTATTTCAAATTATCTTTTTTCTCGTCAAATTAGCCTTTTTCAATTTCAAATTAACCCCTTTTGACTTTAAATTAGCTCTTTCTTTAAAGCGTTAAAAAATGCATTAGGAGATGGTATGAAATAGATGCATGTAAATTAAATTTTCTATATATTTGGGAATCAAAAGTATAGCTTTTTCCATCATATTAACTATTTTTAATTAGAAATTAACCTTTGTCGGACCTAATTAACCCTCTTATCTTCGATTGATTCTTTTTTAAAAATTTGAAATTAAACCTTTTTTGATCTAATTAATTTACGATTTTTAATTTCAAATAAACCTACTTGTCAAATTAATCTTTTTTAAATTTCAAATGAAACATTTTTTCATTTCGTCAAAAATTAAAGGTTAATTTAATGCAAAAACGGTGAGCTTGAAATAAAAAAGGGTCTAAAGGGTGGGCTAGAAGAGAGGATGGGGCACATCTGGGGCTTGAGAAAGAGTAGAACAACAAGTGTACATTTTGGTAGAAAGATAAGGTTTGAAATGTATAAAAGGTGTAAGGAGCAGACTAGTGATTTTACATCAGTCAACGACAGTTTTTTAGAACGGTGTAAGTATGTAAGGGTGGTATTAATAATTATTAGTACGATTGAAATAGACCACCCACGTGTATTTCTTATTGAAAAAATATATGGGTAGACGACAAGCAGGCTACAGTGTTAAGAGATAGATAATACATAGAAAAGATTACAATGTATAGTAAAATCTATGAGAATATTTTAAGCCTAGAGACCTAATCTGAGAATGGATTGTGCTATAAGAGTGTATGCTAGAAGAAAGTATTTAATAGCAAGAACGAGATTGGAAACTGTACAATCCAAGTCAATTAAGAAATCTAACGGCCTAAAAACCAATCCGTTCATTTTCTGACGAAGATTTTAAAACGATCCGGAGTAGTTTACTCGTACTAAAAAAAGTGCAGTAAAAATCGATGGCCCTGATGCATCATGTAATTAGCTCTACTTAACTTCGATCCGTTTTCCTGAAACAGTTTTCTCGATTCTTAAACATTTTCTGCACAACATTAATTTCTACTGATTTTAAAGGGTCCAATAGTATTGTCTGAATATTTTTAAGAGGAAATATTGGTAAAATACGAACCACATGTCTATATCTTTCTTTCATATTGGTATTTGCGTGTTTTATCGATCGAAAAGAGGAAGCAGATTATCTTTCTGACGAGGTGCGGCCTTCGATTCGAGTGAAAAGATCATCAGCAAACGGTCTGCGTTTATTGAACCCTAGGTTTTTCTCATCTTTTTGCAAACGGCATACCGTTCGATAAATGGGTCAATCTTTTGTCGAGATAATCAAGTCGATATTCAGTTGCAACCGGCTGCATTCTAGCACGAGTCTATTTACCTGATTTTCTTTCACAAGTTCAACTTTCCTAAACCATTGTTTAATCAAATACTTTTAATTCGAGTTGGGAGGTAAGGAATTATGTTCAGGAGTAGTTAAAACTAATAAATCGAGTAAATTTTACACTGAATAAAACAGTTCGGAAATAAAGATAGAAGATTCTAGTGCTGGAAAGTTAGAAAAAAAACAGCCATTGAACAGCACAGATTGAAAAATACTTGATGTCAAAGCTTACTGGCTTGAGAGAATGGGCAATATCGTTAGTGAAAATTAAGAAAAGTGCGGGGGGCCAAGGACAGAACCTTGAGATACACCTTATAAAGCTAAGAAAAGGACAAAAAGTAAACTTTCACATATTGGTAACGTCCCATCAATTAACAGAATCAATTAAGTACTGAGCAATGAATACCATATAAACTAAGATTATGAATGAACAAGAAATGGTACATGTTATCAAAAGCCCTCTGAAGAAATAACATAATGTACAGAGTCAATTTGCCCTTGCAACTCAAATGACTGAAAAATAAATAAGTAAGAAGACGGAAGCTAAGCCTAAACGAACTCACTATAATGAAGCCTTAATTTTCTGCAAAGAAATTAAGTACCTAGGTGTAACGCTTGACGAAAGAAGTGGAGTCATAGAGGCAAAAATATTACATAAAGCCAAGGCACTTCTAAGCATTGGGCAGAGAAGCTAAGCCAAAAGCACACACTATCAAAGATGAAGCCTTAATCTTTTCCAAAGATACTAAGGTCTAGATATAATCACTGACCAAAGAAGTGGAGAAGTCTTGCAACTAACTACATAAGAGCAAGGCACTTCTAAGCATTGGCCAGAGCAGCTAAACCAAAAGCACACACTATCAAAGATGAAGCTTAAATCTTTTCCAAAGATACTAAGGTCTAGATATATCCATTGACCAAAGAAGTGGAGAAGTCATATAGGCAACTAAGTACATAAGAGCAAGGCACTTCTAAGCATTGGGCAGAGAAGCTAAGCCAAAAGCACACGCTATCAAAGATGAAGCCTTAATCTTTTCCAAAGATACTCGCTTTTTCGAGACGGTGGAAAAGAAGGTACGGTACACGAAAATTAAGGATTTAGGGAATTTAATTAAAATGTTAAAACTGAAAGTAATTCTATATTGTTAGAAATACAATTATTACAATTGTAAGAAACAAATATTTTCAAAGGATGCCTTGATTTGTTTTATTTATATTACCCTGCACTCAACTGGGTCTCTTCCGCAGCAGGTCCTTCTCCGACAAGGTCCTTGGCGCATCTAACGCTAATTGGCCAATTTGCAGCGGAGTCTCCTTTCCCGCTAAAAAAGGGGGGACACGCCCCCACTTCCACGGTTCCCGTGTCGCGCGATCTCCTGAGTCGTGACAATACTAACGTCTAGATGTAACCATTGACCAAATTAGTGGAGAAGTCTTGCAACTAACTACATAAGAGCAAGGCACTTCTAAGCACTGGCTAGAGAATTAATGCCAAAAGCACACACTATAAAAGGTGAAGCCTAAATCTTTTCCAAAGATACTAAGGCCAAGATATAACCACTGACCAAAGAAGTGGAAGGGTCATATAGGCAACCAAGTACATAAGAGTAAGGCACTTCTTAGCATTGGCTAGAGAAGCGATGCCAAAAGCACACTTTATGAAAGATGAAGCCTAAATCTTTTCCAAAGATACTAAGGCCTATAGATATAACCATTGACCTAATAAGTGGAGAAGTCATATAGGCAACTAACTACATAAGAGCAAGGCACTTCTAAGCATTGGGCAGAGAAGCTAAGCCAAAAGCACACACTATCAAAGATGAAGCCTTAATCTTTTCCAAAGATACTAAGGTCTAGATATAACCATTGACCAAAGAAGTGGAGAAGTCATGTAGGCAACTAACTACATAAGATCATGTTACTTTTTGTAAATGATGGTTCTAATCACAGAATTTAATCATTTACAAAAACCGAATCTACGTAAATACCCCACCTTCATTATTTCTAGACCAAGGCACTTTTAAGCACTGGCAATTTTAGATTTTTTGCCAAAAAGATTAATGATTATTATATTTTTTTTAAATAAATCGCACATGTAAATTGCCGGTTGTAAAAATACGTTACACGCTGTTTAACACTGAAGATGTTAAAACGAAAATAAAAAATTATTTTTAAGACGATACGGTTACCTTCTCATATCGAATTTTACATAAGGTCTAGGACGATTGCAGATTCTAGGACGGTGAGTCATAGAGTAAGATTGTTTTACCAATAATTGAACATACAACTTACATTAATAAATAACGTAAGAAACTATTCCAGGAGTTAAATGAAAAATTAAATTGGCAATCCGACAGACGATTGATGCCCTCGTTGAACATAATTAATTTACAATTAATTGTCTTTAATCAACTAGACCCGGCCTTGATAAATAATAAACTGTAAATAATATTAACAATTATAATTCCCATGATTTTTTTAATTATTTAAAGAAATAGTTAATTTTAAATTTAAAAAAACGCTAATTTGAAATTAAAAGGACTTTTAATTTAAAAAGGGTTACTTTAACGTCCAAAATGGCTAATTTGACGGGAAAAAAACCTATATTTTTTAAATTCTTAAAATATGCAGAAATTAATTGAAGTTAGTAATGTTTAATTTAACGAAAAAAGCTACTTTTTTAAAATTCTTAAATATACCCTAAGAATTTTACTTTAATACCATCTCCTAACGTTTTTTAATGCTTTAAAGAAAGAGTTTATTTGAAATTAAAAAGGTCAATTAGCAGCTGAAAAGGGTAACTTGAAATTGAAAAAGACTGATTTGAAATTAAAGATGGGTTAATTTGAAGTTTAAAAACTGAATTTGAAATTAATAAAGATTCATCTTGGTCATTATGGTCAGGTGAACATAATTAATTTACAATTAATTGCCTTCGATCAACTAGTCCCGGCCTTGATAAATAATAAACTGTACATAATATTAACAATTATAATTCCCAGCATTTTTTTAAAAAATTCTTTAAAGAAATAGTTAATTTTAAATTAAAAAACGCTAATCTGAAATTAAAAGGACTTAATTTTAAATTAAAAAAGGCTTTCTTTGAAATTCAAAATGGCTAATTTGACGAGAAAAAAGCTATATTTTTTAAATTCTTAAAATATACGGAAATTAATTGAAGTTAATAATGGTTCATTTAACTGAAGTTGAAAAGGGTTAATTTGAAATAAAAAAAAAGGCTGATTTGAGGTTAAAAGAGCTAATTTGAAATTAAAACAAAAAGATAAATTTGATGTCAACAAGTGGTCATTTGAAATTAAAAACGGTTAAATTGAAGTTAAAAAGGGTTAATTTAACGCAAAAACGCTACATTAACAATTATAATTCCCAACATTTAAAAAAAATTCTTTAAAGAAATAGTTAATTTTAAATTAAAAAACGCTAATTTGAAATTAAAAGGACTTAATTTCAAATTAAAATAGGCTTTCTTTGAAGTTCAAAGTGGCTAATTTGACGAGAAAAAAGCTATATTGTTTAAATTCTTAAAATAGACAGAAATTAATTGAAGTTAGTAATGTTTAATTTAACGGAAAAAGCTACTTTTTTAAAATTCTTAAATATACCCTAAGAATTTTACTTTAATACCAATTAAATTTTATATTCGACTTTACCTTTGAACGCGATTAGCTTTTTTATTTTCTGTTAGCGATGTTAACAAGCACAGATTGTGATCTTTACAGCATCTGCCCAGTAATGCTGTCGATGCAAGATCGTGGATGTATCCTTTTTCCACTGAGAGGACAGTTGAGTCATCAAGTACATGAGATGATTTTGTCTTTCTTAATAAATAAACCAAGTGCATACTTAACTCGCGACTGACTCATACAGTCCAACTACAGAGTCAATAAAAATCGAATCGGTCTTAATTTGGATAAGAAATCGAAGCGAACGAAAAGGAAAATCATTCTATCACAATTAAATTAATGGCAACATTAAAAAGTAATGTTGTTTATCAAGTTATCAAGCGGGTAAAGTAAAATTCCTATATATTTGAGAAATAAAAAACAAAATATTTCATTTTTCCGTTAAATTAACCCTTTTTAAGTTCAAATTAACTCTTTCTTTAAATCATTAAAAAACAATTATAAGCATGTAAAATAAAATTCCTGTGTATTTAAGAATTAAAAATGTTGCTTTTTTGCGTTAAATTAACCCTTTTTAACTTCAATTTAACCTTTTTTAATTTCAAATGACCTCAAATGACCAAGATGAATCTTTATTAATTTCAAATTCAGTTTTTAAACTTCAAATTAACCCATCTTTAATTTCAAATCAGTCTTTTTCAATTTCAAGTTACCCTTTTCAGCTGCTAATTGACCTTTTTAATTTCAAATAAACTCTTTCTTTAAAGCATTAAAAAACGTTAGGAGATGGTATTAAAGTAAAATTCTTAGGGTATATTTAAGAATTTAAAAAAAGTAGCTTTTTCCGTTAAATTAAACATTACTAACTTCAATTAATTTCTGCATATTTTAAGAATTTAAAAAATATAGGTTTTTTTCCCGTCAAATTAGCCATTTTGGACGTTAAAGTAACCCTTTTTAAATTAAAAGTCCTTTTAATTTCAAATTAGCGTTTTTTTAAATTTAAAATTAACTATTTCTTTAAATAATTAAAAAAATCATGGGAATTATAATTGTTAATATTATTTACAGTTTATTATTTATCAAGGCCGGGTCTAGTTGATTAAAGACAATTAATTGTAAATTAATTATGTTCAACGAGGGCATCAATCGTCTGTCGGATTGCCAATTTAATTTTTCATTTAACTCCTGGAATAGTTTCTTACGTTATTTATTAATGTAAGTTGTATGTTCAATTATTGGTAAAACAATCTTACTCTATGACTCACCGTCCTAGAATCTGCAATCGTCCTAAACCTTATCTAAAATTCCACTTTAGATGCTTACAATTCATACTATCGCCTAAGAATTTGTTTTAATGCTTTAAAGAAATAGTTTAATTTTAAATTAAAAAGGGTTAGTTTGAAGTTCAAAATTTTACCTTGAAATTTAAAAAAGTTCTTGGGGGGACCGCGGTAATATATGGTGATAACCCCCAATTTGAACACACAAGAATTCGTACCATGGCTAATATGCAAAATCATAAGGCCAATTAAAAAAAAAAAAAAAAAAAAAGTTCTTAAATGCTTTAAAGAATGGGTTAATTTGAAAGCAAAAGTGGCTTATTTGAAATTTGAAAAACAAAGGCTAATGTGAAGTTAAAAGAGTTAGTATAAATTGTACAAAAAAGGCCAATTTGAAGTTTAAAAAAATTAATATGAAATTAAAAAGGGTCAATTTGACGGGAACAGCTTTTTTTTAATTTTCAAATATACAGGAAAGTTAATTTATACGCTTCTATTGCGTATAAAAAAATTTTTAGCTTGAATTTTAGCTTGAAGCTTAGTTGAAAAGAATTAATTTGAAATTAAAAACAAAAGCTGATTTGAAGTTAAAAAGAGTTAATTTGAAAAAGCTATGTCTAATAAATTTTTTAAAATCTCAAATAAACAGGAATTTTATTTTACATGCTTATATTTCGTACTGTCTCCTAAGTTTGTTTAATGATTCAGAGAAAGGATTAACTCAAAATAAAAAAGGACTAATTTGACGGAAAAAAAGCTGTAACTTGCACTTCAAACGGAGCGTGACCAAAAACATCCAATTTTGGATTACCATCAGGGGAACGATTATTTCAAAGTCAATATTACGATTCAGACTACTGATTCTGACATGATCAAATCAAAAATGGTGGTAAAAACACTTTTTTCTAGAGTTTATTTTGCTGAGCGAGATCATACCATGATAATAGTTGGAAAGAATCACATCGTAATCAACAGGTTTTCTATTTGAAACGAGGATGATGGAAAAACGACCCATCAGGAGTTTAGTGTTGAGTTTCTATTTTGGAGCTGTGCCAATTATAACAAAAATATATAGCTGTTTTTCTTATTTTCAAGCTCAATTACGAAGTGCTTTTTAGTTAACAACTAACAAGGCATGCATGAGTGCTTAATGGCTCGCTAATAAGCAAAACTTTCCAGTCTAACTCAGGCGTAAGCAATGATGCCCTGGAATTCTGGAATTGGATTTAATCTGGCGTTACATACAGCCATTAGACGAATCATACCTCGCGGACAAGAAATATGGTCGAAGGAGAAATATAATAACTGACATTTTGTCTTAATTAGCGATCAAATATAAGGTTGGTCTATTAAATGATGCAAACGCAAAATAAATAAACCATATAAATTATTTAGAGCCGAGGAATCAAGAGGAAGCTAATTGTGTATATAATAGATACACCTTTATCTCGGAGTGCAGATCAACAGTGACCTAGTTATCTTGGAAATAAGAGGAAGGAAGAGGAGGACTTCTTGAACCAACATTCCTGACTAAAACCACCAAATTAAAGCTCTATAAATCATCACAGGCTACGGAGCCCGGAGACTTCAACTTGCTTACCAGCAGACATTGAGGACCTTTGAAAGGAAAGGGGGGTCAACATGGATTCTCTGGGTCCTGAACCCAACAGTTTTCCAGGCTGAAATCATAGCGATTGAACACTGCACCAGGGAAATAAAAAGGTCAGGAATACATTCCAGGAAGGCAGCCATAGTTCTGACAGTCAGGCAGCACTAAAGGCCCCTAGCCTCATGGGAGGTGAAGGCAAAGAGTGTTTGGAACTGCATGGAGGCCCTGATGGCAGTCAGTGACACTAGTGACCTGACTCTAGCATGGATCCCTGGGCATTCGAGGCATAGAGGCAACATGAACTCTCTAGGTCCTGAACCTCACTGTGGCTTAGCATCCTCCCACAAAAGAGGATACATCTTAAAATGGTCATTAATGAGTCCAAAAACTGGTGGAATAATACCACAGGCACGAGGCGCACAAAGAGATTCATAGAAGGGCCATCTACAAAATTTACAAAGGAATTACTGGAAGGCAACCGCAACCGAACCAGGATTCTGATTGGTCTCCTGACAGGACACTGCCACTTAAGAAAACATATGCACCGAATAGGAGTACAGACAAAGAAACTGTGCAGATACTGCCAGGAAGAGGAGGGGACCGCAGTACACATTTTATGTTTCAGTGAAGGTCTATGTAGGTGCATCTTGTATCTGGATAGGAAAAACCCACAAGCAAGATCCTACACTAAGGAGGATGCTCAGGGGAGCACAATGGATCGAGCAGAAGTGTATGGTGGAGGAGCAGAAGGCCTTGAGGCCGCCTTTTTTTATCCCTATCCCTATCTCTGGGGTATCGTATGGACTAACCGGGAATTGAACGACCTAATATATTACGATGACTTTAATACACAACTATCAAAATGAAGAAAACTTAAATTACTGGAGAACTTAGAGATATAAAAACAAATAACACTTTCACTAAAAACACTACATAAAAAAACGCAAGCGTTCTGAGGAAAACATAATTGAAAAAACTAACAACAAAAAAGAAACAACAACGGAAATAACCAACATCACCAATGTACGCTGGGTCCATGCTCCTAGTGTCAACAGACGGACCCAAAGAATATAAAGACTTACACGGACGAGACAGTACCTCTTCGACAAAGTTAAAGTAACGGGCACTAAAAAATGGCTAAACCCATATCTGGCCTATCAGAGAAAATAATAGACTTCGTACGGGCCATGACCATGGAATTCATCACAACCAACTTTCAAGCCAAACTGCTAGCCTTAGCTGTGCACATAAATTAAACAAAAACGTCTCAAAGGTGTTAACAATAATCATTCCTTCAGACAGTCTAAAATCGCTCCAAGCCTACGAGATTACCTCAAAAACTTGTCTGGACCTGCCTTAATACCCTAAACAACTGGGGTCTTCAAATAGCTTAACGCTAGCTACAGTGGATAGCGGGAATTACTGGACACTATTTGTTGCAAAAGTCTCAGGACCCTCAGAACAAATCATAGACCCTAATCTAGTGAAATAAACAGCAGACTCTTTAAAACAGAATTGGAAGCATGGGTAACTAAAGAACACAACAATCATTGGGAGCAAAGGCCAGGCATTAAGCAGAGCAAAAAGACTACTTGCACAAACAGCCCAATCGGGGATAGGTTTGGATTCGGATTTATATAAGCACAAATCTGCATGTAGTCATGTGCAGAGTTGAAACCAGATATTCTCGCGGTAGACCGGCAATTCCAGCTTTTGTGGCAGACCCCGAGTGTCACCCACTCCGGGTGTTGGCAGACCGGGGACAGACCTCGGTCTAATCCATCCAGACACCGAGGTTGAGTTTTGCAAGGAAAGAAAGAACAGAATGCATCAAACGAAGCAGGAAAAACCTCGAATTCTAACAGGGCACTGCATTTGAGAAGAGTGGTGTAATCCAGATTCTGCTAAGAAGAAGAGGAGACACATTGCACATACTAACGAACTGGCGCTACACTTTCCCGTAGGAATAAGTCCTTTGGGATGTAAAACGTAACCGTTAAGAAGATATTCAACCATTGAGACCGGGCCTACTCATCAAATTCCTTGATGAACTAGAACTGATCAGAGTGCTATAGGTTCAGAAGGTGGGATATAATAGCTCACCAAGCTTAAACCATTCCGAACTTATTATATCTTACATCTATTCCAAGCTGAGATCCACGCAATACAACTTTGTGCACAGAAGTTGTTAAAGAAGAAAATGAAAGGTGATATCTTCATTTACAAGAAGAAGGATGTCCCCCCCCCCAAGCATACACTTGAAGGGATGAAGACCTTCTCCAATGAAACAAAGTACTTACTATTCCTGGACCAAAGGGTCAAGTGGGAAACTACAAAGTCAATATTACATAATGCCAAGGCACTATTAAGTATTTTAGCCAGATGAGCTAAAACTAAAAGCACCCACTCTAAAAGATGAAGCCATAACCAAAGAAACTAAGTACAAGAAACCAAGTGGAGAAGTAATATCGCAATATACTGCAACCAAGGCACTAAGCATTGGCCAGAGATTATGTAGTAAAAACTATGGTATAAATCTCATGATTGGTCAAACATGAACCTTGTGGTTCACATATGAGCTCTAGTATGGTGACCAAAAACACACGCCTATGGAGACACAAATGAAACTCCAAAGTTGATAAAGGCTAGCGTGTCTCAACATAACAGGGGCAATGGATATTTGTCCCAAAACAGCTATCGAAATCAATCTCCTAGAATAGATTCCAGAGATGCAAGGAAATCCCACCAGATCTTAGAACAAGGGAAAGAAGGACCTGACAAATTGAAAGGAAACCTTGACTTTGGCAGACTCAAGGGGCTTTAATATGGCTCATGGCTCAAAGATGGAACTAGAAGTACGTACAGGGGTACGAATACATCCTAGCAAAACCCCTCCGAATGATTCCGACTATATTCCAAGCTGAGGTCCATGCAGTCCAACTCTGGGCACAAGAATATATAAAGAAGAAAATGGAATGAGCACGCATATACGTACTCTTGAGATAGCAATAATTACAGAACGAGGGATACAATAGCTCTGAAAGAGTGCAGTATATTACACACTCCGAATTTCAACTAATCACCTACATCTTGGTAAGAATTCCCCGGAAAAAAGGAAATAGACGTCTTAGAAAAACCTGGCGACTCTGATCTGTTGATGCTGTTGGCGATGGAAGGCGCACGACAGAGAAGTTAGCAGGAAAATCTTTACGGAGGCCAAAATAAAAGAATATAACAAATAGCTATTGCTTCTTTGAACGATAATTCGAATCAGAAACTCCAGACTCACATCTATTGTAACTTCTTTTTCGCCTGAGAAGAAACTTAAACCGTAAATTTTACGGAACAGACCACATTCCACTTTTCCTTGTCGTGTTGGATCTTGGGGGAATTTACTCTAAAAACAACTACGATAATGAGAAAAGTTTTGTGTCTTTGTTAATACCAAAATAAATACTTGATTTTTTTTAATGTTTAACTCTGTCGCGTACAATAGTGGAGAGAAAGTTTTTAGATTGTTAGATTTCCTTCTGTGTTCTTCGGAGTGATAAACATATTGACAGTTACCTATCATCCTGGTCTGCCTATCCACCAGGATGACATGTAACTATCAAACAATAGAAAGTTTTTAGTCCGACTCTAATTAAATTTATTGTTTGAATCGAACTTCCGACAATCGCTTGTCAGCAGTTTGATCGTCCTTGTTGTCATCCTGGTCGGTCTGTTTTTGTCGTACGAGTTGTCGGATTAATCGAAGTAGATGTTGAACCTTTCGCCGAAGCTCTTTGGAGCGGGGGAATCAATCACCGCGAAAACATCAGAAAAGGACTTCGCTTAGAAAATGTGATATTAACGAGCACGAACACAACAAAGTTAGGATAAAAGCGTTTGGTCGAATGCCGATTTTTATTGCTCTTTCAATATTTCAAAGAGCCAAATTAAGAATTTAAAAAAACAGTTAAAACGAAAATAAAACATCACGTACAGTGGAAAATAATTCATGAAAAACCTCACCCCACGGGCTCTGGGGGCAATATGTCAGAAACTAACCGAGATTCCCGTCCGATTTTATGCCTCGTTTACATTCATCCATTGCCTCTGATCCTCGCTCGGCCGTATTTACTCCCCAAAATACTCCTGTGGCTGGGTCAAAGGCAGTGAGTGTTTACATTCCCTCTCATACTACTTCCCATTCCAAATCCCACTTCGACCTCTGGCTATAAAATAGGTCGATGCAACATTCATTTACAATTGTTAATAGTATAATCTTTATAACCTATGACGTGATAGGAATAGAATGTTAACTAGGAGTGCTAACTGGTCACTGCAGTGGCAGAATCAAGTCTGTGCAGATATTGTTAAGAAGAAGAAGATGAAGAAACAGGTGATGTCCTCTGATACGAAGGGCTATGCTTGCCGAGAGTGCTCCTAGGAAGAGGAAATACCAAAGCTTGAAGCCAACTACTTATGTTTAACAGTTCATATGGTCATGAAGTAATAATGATCTATATCATCCTACTAGAATAGATGTTATGTAAATAAGAAAGAACGTATTTAAACAAGTGATGTCCCCTGATATGAAGGGCTATGCTAACTGACAGTCCTACTAGGAGAGGAAATGCCAAGGCTTGAAGCCAACTACTTATGTTTAATAGTTCATGTTACGTAGGTGATTCATATGGTGTTGTAGTAATATTGATCCATCATCTTACTTGAATAGAAGTTATGTAAATAAGAAAGAATGTATTTGAACAGGTGATGTCCTCTCTTTTGAAGGGCTTTGCTTGCCTATTGCCCTCCTCAGGAAGAGGAAATACCAAAGCTTGAAGCCAACTACTTATGTTTAATAGTTTGTATGATGCAGATGATTCACATGGTGATGAAGTAATATTGATCCATCATCCTACTTGAATAGATGTTATGTAAATAAGAAAGAACGTATTTAAATACTTGACGTCCTCAATGCCAAGGCTTGAAGCCAAACTAAGTTTAAGTTAGTAGTCTAACTTAAAACTAATTATGTTAATTGTTCATAGGTGATGGAGGAATATTGATCCATCACCTTACTTTAAAAGATGCTATTTAAATAAGAAAGAACGCATTTAAACAGTTGATGACCTCTGTTGTGAAGGGTGCCGAGAGTCCTCCTAGGAAAGGAAACGCCAAGGCTTGAAGCCAAACTACTTAGGTTAGTAGTTTAACTTAAACTACTTATGTTAATTGTTCATATGTGTAAAAGGTGATAGAGGAATATTGATCCATCACCCTGCTTTAAAAGATGTTATGTAAATAAGAAAGAACGTATTTAAGAAAGAGTGAGAGGGAGAATGTGTTTAGGTTAAAACTGCATGGAATTATGAGTTTTTATTTGCCTACATTTAATAATTGAATAGAGAGGTGAACAAGTTAACTTTTATGTTTAAAAGCACTGTAAGACGGATAATTTGTTTATGGATAATTTTTGAAATGTTTGAATCGGCTCATGAAGGAACTGTCTTGTCTATTTTATCTCTACATGCTAGTGTGCTTGTCATAAAGGTTGACCCCCACCGAAGGTCCCTTTGGGGCCATGCGATCCTTTTTAATTCCGACCGCAGTGTTTCCGTTTTAATCAAAGGTCCTGCGATTTCGATTAATGTTCATTGTAATAATTTGTTATATTTTTTAATTAATTTATTACTTAATTTGAAGTTAAAAGTACAATGATATAAGTATCAAATTAATCTAGCAAGGATAGTAAATTAAAATGATAATGAGGACTGACATTTCAGGAACGGTCAGCACAAAAGGGTCTCGCATTTCTACAGATGTGGATGAAATAGAACTTTTTTTTTCTATTTCCTTCTATGTTTCTTTCAAAAATCCCATCGACAATTCCATTTAAAGGTGTTAGAATTTCGCAGTCGTTCTTGCGAATGATGCGCGCCTGCGCTCGATAACTCCTCGACCTATCAATATCTCCAGAAGCAATTAGGATTTTATGTTCCACTTGGGCGGAGAGTTACGTGCAATCGAAGAAATGTTACAAGACCGGGTCAAACGTGTCGTTAGATTATTTCAAACTTAATCGTTCATTCCATACTGTTTTTCTATTGAGAGAATGATACGCAAACGCTGGTACCAGGTACCAATTATAAACTTTAGAAAGACCTTTACGTCTATCTACAATCTTTTTGTATATTATCGAGGAATCAAGTATTTAAGGTAGAAAAAGTCCAGGCTCAAAAAACAAAACAAAAATCAACTAGATGAGGACTAATTTTTCAGGGCATACGATAGTGCCCAAACAAAACCTGTGAAAAAACGGGATCGGGTGTGTCTACCGAAGTAGACACTAAAGGCAACTATCTCATCGGTAGTAGGCACTAAAGCAGCTACTTGATCTCTACTTGTAGTACTAATAGCTACTCTTACCATCCGAAGAACCCGCCTCGAGACCTCCTGGCACCTTGATCCCTCATATTAACTGCCTATACACAGATAGTCAAATCAAGCCGGTGTCCGTATGTGTTCTGTACATCATTTACACTGCTGACACCTGTACATCACACTGATGACCCTCCAATTCTGTCTTCTAAATTCTATCCACGATCACGATGATCTTATCACAGTGACAAAGGTTAAGGGGGAGACTGATTGAAATCTACGAGGTCTTGCCCACCACTGTACATTAACAATGAGCTGCCGACTTACACCAATGTAAAGGTAGATCAAATCAGAGTGGGAGTGTGGTGTTCCAACAGGTAATCCAATATCCAGCGGATCCTTCGAATCAAAAGTCCTCAAACAAATTGTCAAAGCTCCTTGGCACGTCACTAACCTCACCATAACCTCAACATTACTTTGTCAACCAACCTATATGTTCCAGCTTCCAAAAGTTCCACACCAAGCTTTCGATCCATCCTAGGGATACGGATAGGGATAAAAGAGGTGGTCACAAAGCCTTCTGCACCTAGACGTGAGCAGATCTATTGTGCTCCTTTAGTTTTATAAATCACTGGCCAGCTTCAGGTTATTAATCAGCGTCCATAGCCTTACCAGCAGCTCCTTAGTGTAGGATATTGCATGTGGTTTTTCTTGTCCTAGTTATAAGAACCTGCACCTACATAGACCTTCACAGAAACATAGAATGTGTTCTGCGGTCTCCTCCTCTTCCTGCACATTGTTTCTTCTATCTGCACTCCTATCCGGCGACTGTGCCCGCCAGGAGTCCAACCAGAATCCTGGTTTTGTTGCGGTTGCCTTCCAGTAATTCCTTTGTAAATCTTGCAGATGGCCCTTCTATGAATCTCTAAGCGTGCCTCATGCCTGTGGTATTGTTCCACCAGGTTTTTGACTCGTTAAGAATCAATTTTTGGATGTATCCTTTATTGGCAAGGTGGTAGACCACAATAGTATTCGGGGGCTAGATAATTCATATTGGCCAACATATCCACCCCCTCATTGCCTCTATGTCCCGAATATCCATGCCTCGGTCAAGTCATTGGAGTCACTGACTTCTACCGGGGATTCCTTCACGCTTTTTGCCTTTAACTCGCTTGCCCTGTACCGCCTGACTGTCGGAAAAAATGTACTCGATCCATCCTAACCCTAGTGCTTAAGTCTTAGCTAGACCTCCTCGCCCCTTAATCCGTCATATTCAGTTCCGGCGTTGACTGCTTTCTCTTAAAATGTACCCAGTACTGGCCATCTGACCATAGTGGTAGTAGTACAAAAAGTTATTATAGAATGTTTTGAATGAAATTGTATTTGGTAAACGTTTCTGAAAAACTATATATGATATTTCATATGATAGTCAATATATGTCAAGTAGAAATAATATTGAAATGTTTACGTATACACGAAAAACAGTAAAACCATTGAGGAGTTTAACGTAAAATAAGAATATTTTCGTGAAACTCAGTGGGTATTTGAGGCTTAATTTATGAATATTACATGAAGGATAAACTGAAAATACGGTCAGTTTCCTACTCTGTTGCTTTAAAGTGTAATGAAACGAAAGGGGTCAAAACGCCCCTTGCCTACACTTATCCTCCTTTTAGAAGGACCCAATATCGCCAAAATCGTTCCAACGTTCCTCCTAATAAAACTATTTTGATAATCAATGTTTACATCCATCGAAAATAATTGAGCATGAATTGTGCCTAATAGCTGAGTTGCTAATTAATTATATCTGGACATAGCAGATATATAATTCTGTCTTAGCAATTTTAACCAACAATTATTCGTAAATATCACAAATGTGAATATAATTTTTTTTCACACGGTCACAGGACTTCCAGTAATGTCAGATCTGACCCAGAGAACATATGTCATGAGATACCGGCCAATTCTGACACTCGGTGTGGAGGGATAAGGGGCAAAGAGGTCTCGATGCCATATTCGATTAAGCCAACGTGGCGGGTTCTCGGAATGGGAATGTGTAGAGAGTGCTCGAGCAGTGTGGTTAGGATGGATCGAAAGATTGGTGGGAACTTTTGGAATCAAGCACGGATCAGTCCGTTGACAAAAGGAATGTGAGGTCATTGTGAGGTTGGTGATGTAAGGAAACGTAGTAAGAAGCTTTTACTATTTGTCTGAGGGCTTTATATTGGAAGGTTTGGATGCTCTGGATTTTAGTTAATTTACGCACTAAAGTCTTCTATATGGTTAGATCAGTTTTGATGGTCAAGACAGAATTCGGTCCTAGAAGTCTTCTAATTGTCCAAGTCTTCTGTTAAATTGTTGTCTCCTAAGTCTTGTGTCGGGATTTCACGTCCTATCTACGTATAGTCCTAAGCATTTATTTTTATCAATGTGAACATTCACTGTTGGTCACTTTTGTACCAGTCTTCTTGAATGTTAGAGCTAGCTTGCTGGGTTTCGATTTAGAGGACAAAATTACGGCATCGTCCGCGTAGGTAACATCTCAATTCACAACACCGGCTCTTCCGAGGGCCACCTAAACTACAGTCGCTATAATGATGACTGTTCTACGTGATTATGTTCCTGAGAACATTTTTGGTGACTGAGAGAAACGCGCTGGAAAGAACACGCAATTCATTGGCCTGACGATTGGAGAAGCTTGGGGGTAGTTATGTAGTGACTATTTATCCACTAGGTATCATCACTGCTTCAACAATGGTTTCATCTTCCATGCCAATAACCTCTGTACATAAGCAGGGGTTCAACCTGATTAATGCAGGCTCATCGATCATCGATGAGATCTCAAACAACACTCACTAATAGAGCAAGCCGCAAGCATTGTCTAAAAGGATTCTCTCGCACTCTCAACAGCCGACGAAGCTGTCTGCAGCAGGCGGCGCTTCACTCGCTACGACAACATCCGACTCATCGGCATCAATCCACAGACTTCAACAAACAGCTCCACTCACTACACCGGTCCTTCTCAGGGCCAAAAAAAGTTGTGACTGCACGACGTGATGATGTTCCTTAGAAGGTTTTTGGTGATTGGGAGGGACACGCTGCAAATAACACTCTTCAATTCATTGACCTGCCGCTTAAAGAGGCATAATCCTTGGGGGGAGCTATGTGGTGAAGAGCTGTGGGTTATTCGTTATCCACATCGCCAACGTCACCATTGCCAAAGAGCTTGCCCCACCTCGTATAAGAACCTGCTTAATGCAGGCTCATCGACGAGATCTCAAACAACCCTCACCAATTGAGCCAGCTGCAAGTAGCTACAGCAACTCGCAGTACTGATCCTCGCACTCTCACCTACTGCACTAGGTCCTTCGCTCGCTGCATAGACTTCAAACAACGGTTCCACTAGTCCACTAAAAGTGTACGCCACGCAAATGACCTAGCTGTTGGCAAGATTTCAAGCAGTATGCAAGGATTATTCCAAAACCTCGGATTATCCGGGTGTGGGCACACGCACTCGAGATCTGTAATGTCTGATAGACTAACACAGCGAAAATAGGAGAACCAAGACCTTTAATCCAATTGGAGGTTCATAACCCCGGAGACAAAAATTCTAAAAGGGGCAGACATCAAACTGTGACTAAGAAGAATCAAATAATGGGTACTGTAACTGTAAATAGTTGCGTTTGACATTAAAAACATGCATTTCAAAGAGGCGGAGCCCGACAAGAATTGTTTATGTATTTTTTTATCGGATGTTAGATATTTTTTTAAAACAAAAATCTTAATTTGAATATTGAAGTTTTAAACACCTGTTCTCGTATTTTAACCTCTCTTGTTTAAAATCGATCTTTATGATTTTATGTGTCATTCTAAATTCTGAATGTGTCGGTTATTCTGCCGAAGAGTGAAAGGTAAATATTATTTTGGAACACCTCTCGGACGGGAGGAGCCGACAAAAAATTGGAGACGTCAACAAAATTGCGTACGTCTACAATTTTTTGTCGTACGCCCTCTTCGGCTCATAAATATTATTAAGAATGTTTTTGATCAGACGCGAAAGGCGAAGAAGAGGCGTTGCCGCGTCAGGTCTCGGTGGCGGCCGAGAGGCGTTTTTTTACCCAGTAGACGAAATAAAATTTTTTAAAAAAATTGGTCACTTACCAGTTTTGAATAGCATTTTGGCGGGGTGGAAAAGAAGGAGTTCAAGGTGAATTTCACTCTTATGTCGAGGCCTCCTATCGGAATCTTGACAGTCGACAATAGAAGAGCAACGGCAGAAGTGAAACCTACCGGCCACAGAGGCCGAGCTACCCGCTTAGAAGTTGGAGCCGGCACGTGGAGACTGGACAAACTAACATGAATGTTGGTCGGTCACGGATTTGGACCAAACATTTTTTGGTGAGTCTACACTCTAAAATATTGGACACCTCCAATTTCTGTGAATGGTTTCGCCAAATATTTTAAAAGTTGAAATTTTCCGTATTTTTATTTCGTCGTTCTATTTGCTGGAATCAACTATGTTAATATAAATTTCCCTAATTCTTACAGCTTAATTTTATTTTATAAGGCAATATATCGCACACCACAAGTCGAAAAATGCTAAAAATCGAATTATTTCGTGTTTTTTTCTCATGGCATAGAGGCAACAAAAGAGTTGACATGGCCAAAAAGGGGGCCAACATGGACTCTCTGGGTCCTGAACCCTACAGTTTTCCAGGCTGAAATCATAGCGATTGAACACTGCACCAGGGAAATAAAAAGGTCAGGAATACATTCCAGGAAGGCAGCCATAGTTCTGACAGTCAGGCAGCACTAAAGGCCCCTAGCCTCATGGGAGGTGAAGGCAAAGAGTGTTTGGAACTGCATGGAGGCCCTGATGGCAGTCAGTGACACTAGTGACCTGACTCTAGCATGGATCCCTGGGCATTCGAGGCATAGAGGCAACATGAACTCTCTAGGTCCTGAACCTCACTGTGGCTTAGCATCCTCCCACAAAAGAGGATACATCTTAAAATGGATCATTAATGAGTCCAAAACCTGGTGGAATAATACCACAGGCACGAGGCGCACAAAGAGATTCATAGAAGGGCCATCTACAAAATTTACAAAGGAATTACTGGAAGGCAACCGCAACCGAACCAGAATTCTGACTGGACTCCTGACAGGGTTCTCCCACTTAAGAAGGCGCATGCGCCGGATAGGAGTACAGACAGAAGAAACAGTGAACAGATACTTCTAGGTAGAGGAGGAGATGGTAGAACACGTTCTATGTTTCTGTGAAGGTGTATGCAGTTGCAGGTGCTTGCAACTAGGTCAAGAAAAACTACATGCAAGATCCTACACTAAAGAGCTGCTGGTAAAGCATGGAGGCTGATTAATAACCTGGAGGTGGCCAGTGAGGAATAAATAACAGGGGAGCACAATAGAACCATTCAGGTTGAGGTGCCGTAGCCCTTGTGACCGCCTTTTTTATCCATATCCTCTACCCCTATCCCTAGTTTTTTTTAAAGTATTCTGGTGTGTGATGCTACGGAAAAAAAACTGTAGGTGGACTCCTATGCATGAATTGGTGGGAACTTACCATTCCTAAACTATTCCTGCTTGTCAAGGTATCAATAATCAACAACAAACCCATAATATATATTTTAATCATCGTAAAAAATATTTAACTGCTTATACCAGATTTATAAAGTTACAGTATCCATTATACTAATTAACATAACTTGTTTGACGGGCCTGTGTAGTATTCGATATTAGTCGACAGACCTGACCATTCATACATAGCCACACTCTATTTTTATAATAATTTTTTCTAAAAAGCATGATTCTTCCAATTACATTAAATATTCAGCATTGGTTATTTAAAGTAGAGATTACATAAATAATTTAATTAGTGCAATTATTATACATTTTATATTTATAAGCATAAAATGGATGGAGAGCAGAAATACCACCCTATATGAGAACTATGTTTCAACAAGGCAGCGAGTCTTTAGGTACCCTGTTTGGTTCTTGGGAATAACTTGTATATCGTACTTAGATATCTTTTGTTTCTTTTTTATGTGAATGTATTTATTAGTGTGAATGTTTAATTTTAGAGGGCCATTGGTGGAATACTAACATACTAACCCCAGCGACCCTCAATTTTATTCGTATGTGTCAAGGGTGGTTTTCCAACACACTGACTGAATGGTATGTAAATTGGCATTAATTAAAAATGAGTGAGTGTGTTTGATTAAAACTTGCATGCTTTGGGAGCTCAAATGACCTAGCTGTCCTGGTCCTTGGAGCCTAACTCTAGTGGCAAGATAAGTTTGACCCCGGATTGCCAAAACCTGAGGTTGGTAAGTCATAAGCTCAATTCTGTGCATATGCATGTGTATTTGCATAATTATATTATTAATAACTAATTAATGATTGATAGTTTACTGTCTTGAGAAAAAATGCAATAATAAACTGTTTTTTCCTAGCATGCATAATTTTCAATAAAAACCCAATGTAAAAAATTTCTTTTCTAAATACAGGATAAAGTACACAGGAAAAAGGAGAATTGTAGAAAACACACATACATTTTTATTATGTATTGGAGATGACACACTTTTTTTAAAATATCCATTACTTGGTGATTACTTTTTCTTAATCTCTCCATTTCCTTCGAAACAAAAGTGTTCTTTCCCATCTGTTACGACATCAACAGTTCCTTTCAGCTTGCCTACTGCCATTCCCAGCCCTTCTTTTGGTATTTCAAATTCCCAGTTCGGTTTTGCGCAATATTCTGTAGGCTGAAAGTAAAATGTGCTTAATAAAGCTGTCATTTAGGGGAAAAGAAGCTAGAGTTTCAAAATTTTGTCTGAAGAACAGAAATTCAGAGGAAACCCAACAGACCCAATGAAAAAATGTCATAATTTCTTTTATACTTTACTCCCTGTTTGGTTTAAAGTCATCATTGTACAGAATAACTGGCGAACCTTTTTCACCGATTAGGATCATTAGCAGAAACCCATGCGACTGTTAGAATAATGACCATTCTGACATTTCTTCAAGTACAATAAAAATTAGGGCCTTTTTAAAATTTGCATTTATTTATTTCAAACCTATTTAATAAATTACTTTTAATTTGAAGAGAAGAAGTAGAGTGTTTGTCTCAAAATAGCAAATTACAAGTAAGATTACTTTAAAAAATTATATTTCCCTTTTTCTAAATATGAATATTAAAAACTCACTGATTTTATAGGGCACTTGACTTCAAAATCGTCATATTTAAATCCGCATCCTTTTTTGGTTCCAGTTATTACAGGGATACCGTTTTTAATCCCTTTATACTTGATCTAAAAAATGATTAAGGCATTTTATATGAAAAAGTGTTTTTGTAGCCAATATGAACAATAAAGAAAACATATTTCTTACATCTATTGATTTGAATGGTTTAGTTAATTTTGCACAGCCTGTGAACTGAAGATTACACTTGTCATTCAGTTTAGCGGTTACTTTATCCACAGTGATTCCTTCTTTTTTGTCACACTTCTTGTAATTTGTAATTGTCAGAGTATAATCCTGTAAAATCGAATGTTTATTATTAAAAAATTACAATAATAACAATGTATCAACTTCTATTAAAATTTAGACCAATAGAACGGTGGTAAATGAAAGTTCTACTTATTTTCAACTTAATCCCCAGTAGTTGTTACATTTTCTATCCATCGAACGTTCTGTTGGAATAATTCAATTGTGAACCATTAACCACCAACAACTCAATGAATAGGTCCTGACTGCCCCCAACTAATACCACTAAGGACAACCTAAAAGCGACATGGAATTCAACTCATCTGATTTTCAAGAGAAGTGAAAAAACGAGGCAAGGGTGAATGCAAAATTCAGTAAGAATTGACAGATTAAGATGTCAAAGGCCAATCAAAACGAGTGAAATATTTAATTTGTCATTGAGTTGATTGAAAAATTTCGGATTGTTTCTTAACCAGCATCACTGGGGCTATGCTCAACACAGTTCCCGGAGGGCACGTGTCTTGAGAAGTCAGCCTCGGCCGATACTCTTGCTGTCATTTCAGTCTGCTGTCTAGGAATAGTCCTAAGTATCTGACTTGATTACGTTGCTCCTTATTGTTGATGTGCAGTAGAGGGCAAGATTGGGTACATTTTTCCTCATTCAGTCTTGTCCTCCACTTTCTGCACCAATCTTTGATAAATTTAAGGTATACTTGGATGCTCGTGGTTCCTTGGTACAGTGTTAGTTTATTTTTTACAATCATGTCTGATTTTGGTACAAGCAGTTTTCTTTGTAGTCCAAATCTTTCATTCAGTTCTTGTCACTTTGGTCACATGTGGCGATTCCAAATCAGCCACTGTCTAAGTATTTTATCTGTGTGGATTTCAGTATATCTTTTTGATGGGGTATATTCTAGGGAAAATTTGTTAAAATGTAATACTGATTTGGATGCATTTGTCCAATCTTTCATTATTTTACACCAATCTTTGATGAGCTTGAGGTGTTTCTGGATATTGGGGATGGCTAGTATGAGTCCATTTAGGAAAGTCCTACAAACTTGTATCTTCAATTTCAATCTGAACTTTCATGAGCATTATTACACCATAACAACCAAATCACAACCGTCACAGATGGGACAATCCTCTCCTCACACTTTCTTCTTATACTAGCAGTCCAAGAACACGTAGACTTCGTTAATAGTCTGGTGCACTTGTGCATAAGCTAACTGAGCAAAGTCAGGTGATGTTCAAACACAGAAGACAAATCTAATAACAATAAGTAAATAACTATCCGACCAAATCCTTGAGTACTTGGACAGTGCTCAATTAAAGACATGGACAACTCAAACCCCTACTTGGATCTAAATCTGCACTAAGAGTACACAACAAATGAATCGATTTGGTCTTACAAAGCACTGAGGCCAAACCTTCAAACATCCAAATAATCCTATCAATCCAAAGTTCTCCATTTTCCATTGTATCCTCAACACGTTAAAAAGACCTAGACATCCCATTTGTGGCAGACCTGATCCACTCATGATTCCACTACTTCAACATCAACCCACCCTAAACAATCCTCCATACCACCTAGGAAGACAAGCTACATAACCTAAATACTGTGAGTACCAGCAATGGTTCGCTCCTCTCAACCAACTCCGTGGTATAGAGAAGCTGGAACTGATTGGTTCATTGACAAAAGGAATGTTAGGTTATTGTGAGGCTAGCGACATACTAAGAAAATTTGCGAATTTGGCTGAGGATGTTTGATTGGAAGGATTCACCGGATATTGGATGATATGTCGGAACCCCATAGTTCAGACGTTATTATATAATCCACCTTGCCATTGAAGGAAATCGGTAGTTCCTTGCTGTTGATGCACTGTGGTGGGTAAGACTGGGTAGATTTCAAACAGTCTTGTTCTCATCTTTTGGCACACTACTATGAGAAAACTCATGGTGGTCTTGGATAAAATTTAGAACACTGCAGTGTCAGCAGTGTATGGGACCAATAATACTTCCTTGTGCGTATTGATCGAATATCTTACTATAGCCAGTAAATATGAAGGATTAAGGGGCGATGAGGTCTTGAGGCGAGGTCATGGGATGGTAAATGTAAGGATCAAGCTTGGACAGCAGGGTAATATCATCACCTCCTTTGATCCTTTTTTACAATTTTGGGAATAAAGACGGCTGTTTTATTGCTTATAGTATTTTATTGTGTCTTGTGTTTTTATTTATGAGTGTGAAAGTATTTATTAGTGTGAGAAGGCCCACATCGACCCTCAATTGGGTGATGGAGGAATAGAGAGTAGAGTATAGAGCTTATATAAATCACCTCTTTCTTTACTTAAATAAATAATTGCTCAAGACATACAATTTTTTTAAAGAAATAATTGTAAACAATTGACGAAATATTTTAAGTCGAACATCACGTCACTTCGTATGTTTGTTTATCAGTTGCTTAGGCAGTGAAGGAATTTTCTAGCAACTTAAACAAATTTGGACGTATTTTCAGACATTATTTTCATCGCCCGAGGGTGGAGGAATTCTCACAAAATAGTATAAATATAAAAAGTATAAGTGATATAGATTTCAAGTGGAGAATCGAACATAAAAAAATGTTAAAACGTAAACTTGATTTATTTACTAAAATCGCAATACCAACTTTCATGTTTTTGATACAAATAAAAACTTAATACAACTTCAATTCTTTGATTATTTAAAAAAAAAATTGTTATTGCTACATAATAATCGAACCAATATTTCATTGAGTACTCACACACGCCGCCAAGCAGTAGCCGAACAAGCAGATCAGAACTAGACCTCTGAACATGATGATGAATTAATTTTGATTAATTCGGTTTTTTGTGCCATCTAGCATTTATATAAAATTTTCTATTCTTCTCAATGACGGGAAATACGCGATAAAATAAACAGATCTATTTGATAACGTTACGCCCGATGACAAAAAAAACCTATCGTTGCTGTATATGTAACGCATCGTACAATGTAACAATATAACTGCCGTATTTTCCTAGTTGTAACACTTTAAATAAAAATATACATTCCAATTAAACCGCCAGGTATCGATGGAATAAACTCTATTGTATCAACTATAAGGTACTTACCTGGAAGGGCTTAAACACATCTTGGATACTTATCGATAGCGTATTTGTTTGTTAGACTCTTTGTCTTTTGAAAAGAAAATAATAAGGATCGTGTTAAATTTTTTATCCAGATTTAAGTTTATTACAACCGTTGGAAAACTGGATTATTCTGCTTTCACCCTAGTCAACAAGGTTTAGGAGAATATGGCATTTAAGTGTGAAAATAATAATAAAATCAACAAAATCTGCTCAAACATTTTATTTTATTTCTACGGCTGTAAATTATTTACGAAGACTCGGTTTATGCCATTAAACGTTGTTTGTAGGGTTCTAAATTCGTACAAAGTTTCATATGGATCAGTGGAGTCGTTTCGAAGTTAAGTCATAGATATTGAAATACATAATTTATGACCTGTACTCCACCCTTAAGTTAAAGGCAAACATCCAGCTTTCCAACGGTTGTCGTACGTTGAGTTTGGATAAAATCCAGAGGGTTTTTTTACGCTGGAATATTCCCGATGAGGGAAAAATCTTAAAAATTCTTTAAAGAAAGGGTTAATGTGAAGTAAAAGAAAGGTTAATTTGAAAATAAAAAAGTGTAAATGTGAAGTTAAAAAAAGCTTATTTGATTTAATTTGAAATTAAACAAGTTAATTGGAAATTAAAAAGGGTTAATGTTCAGTTTAAAAAAACCGCCAATTTGGGTTAATTTGAAATTAAAAAGGCAAATGTTATTGTTAAAAAACGCTAATCCGAGTTAATTTGAAAACAATAAGGGTTAATATTAACTTAAAAACAGTAATTTGTGTTAATTTGAAATTAAAAGAGTTAATTTGAAATTAAAAACGCTAATTTGAGTTAATTTGAAAATAATTAATTTAAAAACAGTAATTTGTGTTCATTTGAAATTAAGGGGTAATGTAAAGTAAATAAGGTTAATTTGAGTTAATTGGAAATAAAAAGGGTAAATGTGAGGTTAAAAGTCGCTAATTTGAGTTAATTTGAAATTAAAATGGATTAATGTGCAGTTTAAAAAAAAACGCTAATTTGGGTTGTTTTGAAATTAAAAAGTATTAATCTTAAGTTACAAAACCCTAATGATTGTTCATGCGAAATTAAAAAGAGATAATGTGAAGTAAAAAAAGGTTAATTTGAGTTAATTGGAAATAAAAAGGGTAAATGTGAGGTTAAAAAACGCTAATTTGAGTTCATTTGAAATTAAAAAGGGTTAATTTTCAGTTTAAAAAAGGCTAATTTGGGTTAATTTGAAATTAAAAAAGTTATTTTGAAATTAGAAAGAAACATTTTAAAATGTTATGTTAAGAATCGCTAATTTTAGTCAATTTTAAATTAAAAGGGTTAATTTGACGGGAAAAACATAAGTATTTAAGGAAACGATTTTTTGGGGTTAGACAATTCTCTTTATTATCCCTGTTTTACCTCAAATAAACTACCCATTTATTGAAGGATTTGTATTGATGAATTGTCCATTGGGTAAATATGAGTCGAAGTACTGCTCAAGCCTTTATTGAGTAATTGTTTACAAGAACAGTTTATATTTATTATTAATTTAAAAAAAGCTTTAAAAACAAAACAATGTAATATTAATTGAACAAAATATATATAATTTTTTTTCTGGAAATAACAAATGGTTTACTACTTCATGGGCGTTATTTGACATTTTTGACTGTGGAGCGACGCAAATGTTAGCTGCAACATGTATCAACTAATTTTTTTAAGGATTCCCTGTTTTAATCACGATACAATTAGAATTGTTAGAATAAAACGTTTTTATTTCCGTGTCAGAATATTTTTCGATTAAGATTAAGCCTTTTGTACTGTTGTTAGTTGCGCACGAAAAGGTCTCTCGACTCTGTGATCTCACATCATGCTCCTCAAATTTCCAAGGTATTCAGAATGCTTGATGCCGAAGGTGTGCGCCGGTGGTATATCAATGCGTATCTGAAAATGATAACAAAGACGGGTTTAATTATTTAACCTCGTGGTTTAAGTTTGTGATGAAATTGATGAGATGTGTTTCTTGTGACGAGTGAATTTTTTTTTTCTATAACTATTCACATTTAAAAGTGCATTTCTAGTTCTAAAATGTGCATCATTCAAAAATCGATCCATCGTTTACAACATGCCTAGGATCGTGTGTAATCTAACACCTTGTGAAAAGATGCTTTTTTTATTTTTTTTTAAAAACTTATTGCCTACAGTACAAAGGGATTAAGTTAACTTCCTAAGGAGGGCGCGCACGAGTGACTTTTTATTGCTCAATTTTTTGTATTTTGTCTCTTCTGTGAAATTTACACAATAACATGGAGAACAAAGCAATGCGAGAGCAAGGGGACGTTTTTGGTGCTCTAGTTGTTTCAATAGTAAAGTTTTATGCCTCTCCTTCAAGGCTGCTAGTCTGTACTTAAGAACCTATGGAGGACCCTAGATCTAATATAAAATTGTACAATAATTTTATTTTCCAATAATATTGACGGCACATAAGCGTCAATGTTTGCGCCTAGTGACCTAGTGTTGTAAGCTATCAGACTAAAAAATATTGCGTAATATTAACACTACACGGTGCAATGAAAAAATATGGTGCAATAAAAATTAATCTCGGCCAAACTTTTGTTCAATCATTGAGCAAACTTCAATGGTCAAAAATATTGCGCAATTCGTAATATTGTGCAATATAATTGAGCGTCTAGGGCCCGCCATACAAGCTAAAATCATGTATACTTCGGTTTTTAGAAATTTATAGAGGCGCCTTCTCCAAATTTGTAGTTCAAACCTTCGTGGAAGGAAATCAGTGATTTTCTTTAGATCCGCACGCCCTTATCTTATCGCTATCCGCGATAAACTCCCGATCGTATGCCGTTTGAATCTATGATCTAGGATGCACACACTGCCAGATTAAACTAAATACATATACCTCCGATTTTCTGGGAAAGTATCTGGGTCTTATAGAAGAGATAATCAAGGAGGAGGTTAAATTCTTCTACATATTGTATGAGTTTATCTATCTTCGCTGATTTTTGTTGGTTCATATGGCGAAATGCCGAAACGCATCTGAACCAAAATAAATCAGCGACGATAGGCAGACCAAGGGGTAACTTCAAACAATAGTTGAACAACACCCCTCAGACGATAATTACAATTCTTCTATATGCCAGTGTCAGGGTTTACCATTCCTTCTAGTTCAACCATAGATGCCATTCGTACGATCGTTTGGTGAATTGGGGTGCCAGCTGGAGAAATCTTTACTTGATAGAACTCCTTTTTCCCCTGCTTCTAAAATTTGGTAGTGCGTCTTCTAATATTATAAATTTTCAACTAAAAGTCGTTCGTGCCTGCCCAAGCAGTTACCATGTTTAAAGTTAAATTGTGCAATTTAAAATTAAATTCAAACGTGCAGCTCTTGTAATAATAACATACTGTGATAATGAAAGATATTCCTTCCTTTATCGTACGGAGTTTCTAGATGTAAATAACCGGAATAGTTGGAATGCCTTATGCCGAAAGTATAACTCGGCGAGTAGGTTTTTGTTACCTCCACCTGCATTTCATAAAATCATTTCCGTGAGCAGAACAATTACTAAAATTAAGTTAAATGGGCCATCTACAATCCTTTCGGAGTAACGCTAAAATGTTAGTAACAATCCGTTAAGGTGATCTGGTTCACTCTTCGATTTAGCTTCGTCTTTCGACATAACAACCTTAATTATAGCGACATAATTATTTTACCTAGTAAATTCTGACGTGACTTTCAGAAGAGAACTGCCGGGTTTGGGTGTTGCAGCTGACTTGGGCGTATAGTGCCCCGGATCCCTCGGGAATTTGGACATTTCCATAGGAATTGTTATGAGCCCTTTTAAGTTTGTCTGTGCACTGATGCCAACCCCTGTCCTCTTCTGGTTGACATATGGGTCGGAGGTGTGATGAACCAAGACTTTGCAGGCTAAGGGGATCAGGTTATTAATTGGTACTCAAAGACAAGCTTGCATCAGTGCCTCTGGAGACATGAGTTCAACGCCAACTGCGGGCTTGGAGGTGTTAAAACTTCCACCGCACCACATTCTATTCCAAAGAGAAACCAGAGCAGCGGCTCACAGAATTTAAACTTAGGTAAATAAGCTACTGTTTTCCAGTCTAAAGTTATAGCAATTGAACACTGCGTAAGAGAAATAAAAAGAATAGGAACACATTCCACGAAGAGCCATTTTTTCCGACAGTCGGCACTTAACGCCTGGAATCCTTGGCAAAAGTGTACACCAATGACCTGACCCTGGCATGGGTTCCTGGGCATTCGGGACATAAAGGCAATGAGACGGCGGATATGTTCTCCAAAAAAAGGAGCCAAAAAAATAACAAATACAAAAATGGATGGAGTCTAAAATCAGGGGGAACAACACCCCAGGCATGAGGTATGGAATTACTGGACTTACGTAATTCATAGACTTACAAAGGAATTACTGGAAAGTAATCCGCATGAATGCACTGCACCTTGCAGAAGAAACACTAAGCAGATATTGCCAGGAAGAAAAGTAGTCGGCAGTACACGTTTTATGCTTCTGTGAGGGTTTATGTAGGTGTAGGATTCCTGCACTTATGAGAGAAGTCGCAAACAAGATTCTACACTAAGGAGCCGCTGGCAAGGCTAAGATGGTTGATTAACAACCTGAGCTAGCCAGTGATTTATAAAATTAGAGGAGCACAATAGGTCTCACACTCAGTTTGTGGTGCAGAAGGCCTTGTGGCAACCTCTTTTATCCCCCTATCCCCTATCCCCTCCTTTGAAGTTGATTTTTAAATTAAAAAAAGAGTTGTTTCCGTGTAAGATTTTTAGATTTTTAAACACCACATGACACATCTTTCGCGCCTCTTACGATATTAGACCCCTAATTTATATACAATCTTCATATTATCCAACCTGTTAATGATATATTCTTGAAATGAAATGTGCATTGCTAATGTGACTTGAGGGGTTTTTCTTTGTGACGAGTCGTGATCCAAATAGGGACCTCGAGCATCAATTGGATTCGTCTTTTTAACATAACCGTATCGAGGCTACGGGCTATAGTTATGTAAAGAAGAATTTGGTATTAAAATTCCCCGAATTAGTTAATGGGTGAGAAATGATGTAAAGTAAACGCAAGTTCGTCTAGGCATCGGAATGTAAAATAAAATCCTAAGATTACATAAATATTCGATATTTTGGGTAGCGAGGACTATCACTAACATCTATCATCTGAAGAATCTACTGCTTCGGAAAGCTCCTGGATTTGACCCAACTAATCACACCACCGAATTCCTACATCAGTTAGTTTTCAATTCTTGGGAAATTTGAAAAACCCATCCTCGAATCCTCTACTAACCATTAATTTGGATTCATGGGTCACAATTCGTCTGTTTAACAGTATTATGGACATCGTCGCGTATCTTGAGAAGTCTGTTCAAGGGTCTTCCTCGATGTCGAACATTGCGATCTAGACTGGCACCTGTGTTTGCTCTGGAAATTCAGGGACATCTTACCCACTTCGCTATTTCTCGTTTCTTTTCTCAGGAGGACTCAGGATTGGAAAGATTTGATTTGTTATTGGCCTGGCATAACCCCAAGTATGCCCTGAAAAAGTCTCAGTACTCCATGTCTTCTGTAAAGCTGTTTTAAGTCTTGTATAGGTATTTCTGTCAGTCTGTTGTCTGGGTATCATCCTAAATATCTGAGACTAGGTACATTTTCTTCATTCAGTCTTGTCCTCTACTTTTGGCACTTGTTAGCTTTTGATAAACTCATGGTGATCTTGGAGATTCCTTTGATACTGTTCAGTCTAGAAGAATCGGTGCCATCCGCGTAGGTGGTAATGGTGATGTTGGCATGTATAGGAATAGAAAATGGCTAAAGGAGACCGAGATGCTTCCTTGTGGGACGACGTATTGGTCTAATATTCGTAGTCGCTCCTCTTTCTGAAGCAGCATTCAGTTAAATACGATTCTATGATAAGGTAACAAGAGTGGGCAGGAAACGTTTAACTTTATAAATGATCTGGTTGCCAGACACTATCAAAAGCCTGGGTCATATCCAGGACCGCATAGTGTTTTTATTTAGAACGAAGGTTTTAACGATTCTGAAGACTTGCTGGATCGTGGAATGATGGGGAAGGATGTCAAAGCGGTCTTTATCTTATTAAATGTAAAACCCGCTATAGTAGATTGTAAGGAATACAATACAATAAAACACGTATGTTTAAATGTGAAACACTAACTCCTTAGATGATGAAAAAAATTCTGTGATGACAATGATGCTTGCGGAAATATGCCAATGATTTAAATGAAAAAAAAATCTTATCTGATTTCTCCTCGTACCTCCCATTCTAATTAGTATCTGCCAAAGTTCATTTATCAAAATTCACAATGAGCGATACTAGGCAAAGAAAAATTAGACAAAATGAGGTTAAAATTACATGTCTGATGACGTTAAGGCTCACCTTCTCTGGCGAATAGGTTCCTGGGCCGGGTTTGATGTTGTTGGCGCTGGGAGGTTGTATTCTCGGTGCGACGGAGTATGCGGGAGATTTGGGCAGGGTCACGTCGGACATGGAGTTGTACGTCCCAGGGCCCGGTGTGTTGACTCTATCGTCGACTGGTTCTTTCGACCTGCCGGATAAACTAAACGACGGCGCTGAACACTTGTTCCCTTCCTTCGTCGCCCCCAAGACCCCGGGGATTTTGTAGACGTTAGGTGCTGAAACAAACGGAATGACAAGTTACTCTGTCCACATTCAAAGTCGGTCGCACTCCTTACCAGGCGTCGAACTCGGCTTCTCTAAATGTGTTCTATAACCGAACGTGAACTTTGGTGAAGAATCGTGTGTCGCTTTGTCGCTTTTTTCTAAATCGTAATAACCTGGAGCTGGTGTGTTGTCATGCTTTTCGTCCTTATTTCGAGAATGGAGAGAAAGAGCCGGAGGACAATCTTTACCTGTGAAAACGAGATTTTTTAGTTTATTAAATTATTGTTACAATCTGGGGACGATGAACTAGCAGTTTGTCCATTTTGATAATCTTTGGTGGAATAACAACCGAATGACGATGGTGCATCATAACATGATACGACAAGGATGATCGAAAACCACAAAATGCAATTATTTCTTATAATTGTATTAATACTATGATGACTTCCTGTGGTTAACAAGTTAAGGCTTAACTTGGTCTCAAAATTCACTAATGGAGCAAGCCGCTAGCACTAGCTATAAACAGGAAGGGTACTCTGTACTGCTGACATGGCTGCTTGCTGCACTAGGCGCTTCGCTCGCTATAACAACAACCGGCTCATTGACACAGGACACAGACTTGAACCAAAAGTTCCTCTCACTCCATCGTCAGTTCTCAGGGCCACCGAAAACCCACTCACTAAAGTGGTGACTGCCCGATGTGATGATGTTCCTGAAAACATTTTTGGTGACTAGGAGGAATGTGGTGCAAAGAACAGAAGAATCATTAGCTACAACAACTAGGGTTCTCTTATACTCAATTTCGATGTGGCTGCCTGCTGCACGGGGCCATTCGCTCGCTACCGACTCTCGACGTTATAATTTTTGGTGAAAGGGAGAACGCGCTAAAAATAACACGCCACTCTTCAATTCATTCGCCTGAGAGGCTCAATCATTGGGGGGTAGTTATGTAGTGACCACCTGTGGGTAACTAGTTATTCACTAGCTGTCATCACCGCTTCAACAAAGGTTTTGCTTTCTGCTGACGCTTGCAGCACCTCTGTATACAAGTAGAAACTCAACTTGTATTGGCAGACTTGTCAACAAGATCTCAAACAACATTGAGTCACCACGTCCGATTCTGAATCAGCAGATCTCCCCAAATAAATATCTCCTTCATTTTCAAACATTAATCTTAACCTTTAAACTTTAAAATGTTTGCCTGTAAAAGTTGAAGGTGGGTGTTGGTCTGCGAGTCGGTGAACACATTTTGTACCGGAATTGGGTCCATTTACTCTCGCGGGTTTTGGTGTCTTCACTGAAGATGGCGCGAAACAGAAACCCTTTGCTTGTTCATCAAGTTCAGTAAGCTATGCTGCATTCTGTTTTCCCCAATATTTTGTTTTGATTTTGTGACGAATATCAACATGTTCGATACTACACCATAATCTGATATCAAAGGTCTACATACCTTTTGAGCTGAGTCCGGTAATATTGTACTGTCCTGGACCAGGTCCTACAGTGTCATTTTTGCCGCCATGCCTGAAAAACAGAATAAATTAAGCGCATCGAAAAGAAAAAAAACCTGTTTCAGTGACTGAAACTTACCTAGCACCAAAACTAAACGCAGGAGCTCTTCCGTTTTTGGAATCAGTGGAGGATGTACCTGGAAAATCCATCAATTATGTTATTTACTACTCGAATATTTAAGAACTGTAAATAACTGCTTATTGAACAATAAGTCCTTAGTCCTAGTCCTTTATCTACAAAAAAATTGTTCAGTGGCAATATAATTGTATTCTTTCATTGTCAAAGTTCGGTTTAAGCCCATCCCTGAACCTGTACATTGACACTCTGCAAATGATGTTTCAAAGATCAGGACGATATTTCGAAAGATAATGATGACGAAATTCACGACATAATTGAATGTTATGTTGTGTGCGCGTGTCCAGTGCTTGATTTTTCTTTCTCAAGCCATTTTTCCAGATCCAACTTTAGCACACTTCCGCTGGGTCTAGTTGTGCTTCTTCTTTGGCTAGTCAATCTGTCTGTTTCCTTGTACACCTTCATCCCAGACTCTCATGGTAACTTTGTTGTGTTGGGCCATCAGGCAATTTCAGCCTTCCCAGAAGCTAAAAAGCACACGCACTTAGTACTTCTGCCTGACTGTCCGAAAGTATGTCGACCCGCCACCCTTTGAGCAGAAATGCGGGATAGAGGAGTACCTCCTCCTTCCTTTTTGAGAAATTTATAAATTTCCTAACTTTTCTCATGTCTGGAGCTTTTGTCCCTTGGTTGAGGTTTTCTTTCTCAAGCTATTTTTTCAGCTCATATTTTAGAAAATTCTCCGGTGCGCCTAGTTTTGCTTCTTCTTTGGCTAGTTGGCCAGCTTGTTTATTTTCTTCTTCACCTTCTTCTCGGAACCTCAAGCTAACCTTGTTGTGCTTTCCTAGGATCATTACCATACGCGTTTAGTGCTTTTATATCTGTCTGTTTCCTTTTTATCCATCAGTGTACCATATTTGGGCCCCCTTCCTGATATTTGGGGTTGCTTGATCTGCCAGTTGGGTTTCCCTCTCATTTTTTCAGGTACCATCAGCTTGCCTATATAGCTTATATCTGCTTTTATTTTTTTGTATCTTACGAGTCAGTCACGGTAAAATGGGTTTAAATATCAACCCTAAGAAAACGTCTCTCATACCTTCACAAGAAGAAAAAGCAAACGACACCCACTCTATGAATCTATAACCTCACAAAACTAAGTACCTAGGTTACTTACCCTTGACCGAAGGCACACATTTTTTCAGCATAGCCATCTTATTTATTTTAATTCTCTCCAGGAATTTATTCCCGTTATTCTTAGATCTGGATTTATTTGTTTGTAACTCAGGAGCGTCACGTGGTGTCAACCAGGCTCGTGCTTCACATTCACAAGATAAATGTGATGGTGTCTTTGGATTTTGTTCTGCACGTTTCTGCCCCTCATATGCCCATCTTCTTTAGAAGGTAATCAAAAGAATCGAGGCCTTCAACTTTCTTCAAACATTGCCTGCTGAAAGAGAGGAGTTCTTTCGCTTTCCTTTTTGAGACTTATAAATCTCTTAGCCTGCCTCATACCTGGTGTTTTTGTACTGTGCTTGGGTTTTCTTTCTCAAGCATTTTTCCAATTCGAACTTCAGTTGCGGTTCCATGGTTGAGAGGGAGACTTCTTTAGCTAGTTGGCCAGCCTGAGCGTTTCCTTCCATCATCAGTAAGTACTTTAGTATACTAGAAAATGCTTTGTCCAGCCTTGCACATTGGTGTAACAACTCTAAATGGTTCCTCAAAGACTCTCATTTTTTCATGGGCCTCAGCTTGGAAGATACTTGGAACCAGGGAGTTTTACTAGGGTAATTCAACCCTTTTACCCCTAAACCTAACCCTTGTTCCATACTTGATCTACCTGTGTACAATTTTAGAGCCTCTTTCATACCAATTGGGGTTGCATGTCTTTTGTAATCTCCGTACTCTATGACCACTTGAAGGATCTACCAAAGTTGAGTTTTCCTCTAATTAACTGCCGTCTCATTTGTTTTCATCCTCTCTAGAATTTTGTGATATCTTCTCCTTAGATCTGGTTTTATTTTTTCGGATATCGATCGAGTGTTGGCACTGGAAAATGCGTTTAAATATCAACCCTAAGAAAACATCTCTCATGCTCTTTACAAGAAAAGGAAGCTAAACCTAGAAGCACACTCTCTAAAAACATGAAGCACCTTCTCTTAAGAAATAAAGTACCTAGGTAGCCCTTAATGAAAGGCATTTTTTCAGGTTTTATTATAGCTATCTAATTTATTTTAATTCTCTCCGGGATTTTTTCTGGTATCACCTTAGATCTGGGTGTATTTATTTGTACCTCAGGAGTCTTGACACTCTTCAAAGCCACCCAATTTATGAATATGTAAGAGTGGGAGATCCAACGCGTCGGATAAGCTGGTGGTAAGAAGTGTTATCTTGAGAAACATTGAACTTTATCTCAATTAATTTAACTCTTTATGTAAGGCATTGGTTGAGATAAAACAGTCAGTGTCACGAGCTGGATTCGAACCCACGACCTTCGACTCAATACGCCCATACTCTACCACTTGAGCTATCGTGACTTCGATCCACTCGGACACCAACTTCCCATCACAACCCACCTTTCGGATTTTCCCTCCTTTGTACTTTATATTTTGTACTTTTTATTGGATTTTCTTTCTCCCTCTGCTAACCAACTAGGAAGGAAAAGAAATGGATTGATTTTAACCTTTTGGCAAACACTTTTATAGACCTTGTAAGCTAACAATTGGTTTTTTTGGAAATGAAAGCCAAGGGTACGATTTGGCAGATGCCCATTCTTGGAAGCATTTATAAAAGGGTATAAATTAAAATTGGCCTTCAAGGTTGATTATTTTCAGTCGAGGAAGGTGTTTTTTTGTTGTTGATCAAATTGGATCGCCTAGAAAATAATATATACTATTATCAATCTGTCACGAATGAAGAGGGTGTTGGCCAATTTGTCACTCCTACTACCTATTTCTAGTTTTAATCAAGGGGATTAATTTTATCCCCATTTGTCGGATTGGTCAGTTGATACAGCTGTTTAAGTACACGAACAGTGAAGGGAATTTTTCTTAAATGGTATTTAACAACCGGAATGTGACACATTATCGTTAGAATCTTGAGACGACGCATGCTGTCAGAGGCACCAGTGTTTCGGTCTTAACGAGCACATATAAGATCACTGTTCCGGACAATTTTCCTTTGTACTGGAGAATAAACGCTGCTGTTGGCGATTAAAAAAATTAAACTGTATGCTTTTTCAAAAAATAAATTAACAACAAGCCGCCCTTTGATGGCCTTCAGCTTGGGAAAGCGCCCTACAGATAAAAAAAGCTTTTGAGAATGCTTGAAAGGGTCAACGCCTGATAGCCCTAAGAATGATTAAAGATAAAATATTATATCATACAAGGCGGCGTGTATAGTAGCCAACTTCCAATAGGACTGAAAATCAAGCAGAACAGCGAAAGGTTCAGTACTGTAAAGGTCGCTGTCATGTCTTGTCATCATAGGACTGCAGGACTACGAGTTTGATAGGACGTAAACATTACACACTCTGGACATAGCTGAAGAAGGAAAAGTGAAGGTGTTTAATGAACACTTCCATAATATTGCCTTCTACATATACGCTGATGGGAGCCAGCCAGTTAATTGTGCATTAGTTTATGATTAACATAATAAAGAAAATAGGCCGAACTGAAATACAGACTCTACGAGAGGCGCTCCAATAATCAAGCCGAACAACTTGCTCAACTTAAAGCATTGGAATAGATTGAACATTAGGACTTNTGAAGAAGGAAAAGTGAAGGTGTTTAATGAACACTTCCATAATATTGCCTTCTACATATACGCTGATGGGAGCCAGCCAGTTAATTGTGCATTAGTTTATGATAAACATAATAAAGAAAATAGGCAGAACTGAAATACAGACTCTACGAGAGGCGCTCCAATAATGAAGCCGAACAACTTGGATCATTGTGAGGTAAAGGTCCCGGGTTCGAATGCAGGGCCGCTGATTGGGGACGACATATTGGGGGGGGGGGTAATTCCCGTTTTACACCCCCCTTAGATCCTGGATTTTTCACAAACTGTGAGAATGCAACACAGAAATCCTGGTAGATCAGTGTTTTTTCCCCTCCACTGTCCACTTCCTCGCGGTGTATGTGTCTAATGAGTGGCATCCTGACATCATCTAAAAATCGGCAGACGTAACATGATGAATTGTTTCTTTACTGTTGTTGCACATGCAGAAGGGTGTTTCTCTAATTTTGAACCGATGGAAATAGCCCGTGTAAGGTCCATGTCCTGTCAATATGGTTGTGATCTTTCAGTTGAAGGAGAAATCTACTCGAGATCTGTTTAATATTTTTGGGGAAAATAGTTTCGTATGCTGTGCCTTCGAGGTAGACTGCCAATCCCGCTCCCAGTCTTCGGTGTATTTCCTACGTCTAAGTTCCTTTACATGAGATCTAGGGTTCCTTCCATAAAGTTAACTCATCATTTCCGGATGATTCTGCTAGCTAGCTTGTCTGCGATCTCGTTTCCCTCGAGTCCATCACGGGCCTTAACCCAATTGAAGATTTAAAGCGATGCCCAACCCTTTTAAAATGGTAATTTTCCGCTTGATTGTTCAATCAGCCGGTGGTTGTCCGGATTTTTGATCTTAGTCAATAGCTACCCGGCTGTCGGATCAAAGCAGCTATTTCGCCGTTCGATAAGTCCTAATGTTCAATCTATTCCAATGCTTTAAGTTGAGCAAGTTGTTCGGCTTGATTATTGGAGCGCCTCTCGTAGAGTCTGTATTTCAGTTCGGCCTATTTTCTTTATTATGTTAATCATAAACTAATGCACAATTAACTGGCTGGCTCCCATCAGCGTATATGTAGAAGGCAATATTATGGAAGTGTTCATTAAACACCTTCACTTTTCCTTCTTCAGCTATGTCCAGAGTGTGTAATGTTTACGTCCTATCAAACTCGTAGTCCTGCAGTCCTATGATGACAAGACATGACAGCGACCTTTACTGACCCCGGATTAAGGGAAATGACCTAGCTGACAACGCAGCAAAAGCTGCAAAGAACAATTATCTCAGTTTTAATAAATCCTGAAGTAGAAAGTCTGCTTTCAAACTTAAATTAATTGAAAATTGGGAAAAATCAGTGGAAACAAATGACTTCCAACAAATTAAGCAACTCTAAAAGGGACTGTTAAACCTTGGAAAACATCCTTCCGAACTTCCAGGCGTGATAAGGTTGTACTATGTCGATTACGAATAGGGCACACAAATATGACCACAAGCACATTATGGAAAAATCTATACCACCTTTATGGTGATAAATTCGATACATAACACATACTTACGCCCCCTCCCTTTTGTCTGAGGTGAGCTGAAAAATGGCAAAAGGAGGGAAAATTCGAACGGTTGTAGGGCGAGATGGGGAGTTGGTGCCCGAGTGGTTCTAATCACGATAGCTCAAGTGGTTCGAGCGTATTGAACCGGAGGTCGTGGGTTCGAATCCCGCTCGTGACACTAACTTTTTCGTCTCAACCAAAACCTTACGCAAAAAGATTAATTAATTGAAAGAAGTAATTTGGCCAATAGACTACTAAATATAATGGATGTAAAAAAAATGTTGAGTAGTTAATTTTCTAGTGTGAAAACAAGACTGGCAGAGTCGAATATTAAGAAGAAACGGCAAAACAAGTCAATCGATGTTTCTACACCTATTTTCGACTAGTGCATGAACTATTTCGTTTTTTTATAAAACTATTTACCTAAGAGGTTTGGCAATGTCACACATGCCGGTCCAGGGCTGGTGTATTCGGCAGCGATCGGTCCACGCCTTTTTGTGGGAGTCCAAGGCCTCTGTTGAAAGCCTCCCATATTGTGGTTGTCTTATAATCTAAAAATATACAAAATTGTATGAGAAATAGAGTAAGAAAGAGGAAGGATAATAGGAAATAACAAGAGGAACAATGCACTAAGGTACAAAGTGAATTTTAAGAATTGAAAGACTTGAAAAATGTTCAAAGTTACTTTCAGCCCCGAGCCGCATGAAAAATCCCTTGCTGAGGTAACCCGCGATGCTTAAAAAGACGACATAAATTACGCTGACCCGATCATGTTTTGTTAGTATTTTTTTTAAATAGTATTAACGGTGTTATCTAGGCTTTGCTCACGCCAAACTCTACTGCTGAGTTTTTCTTCACTTCCATCCAAAACTTGCGAGACCTGCGTGGTGAGCCTATAGTTCGGACCTTTCCGTTTTGTGAAAATTGTGAATTTTCTTCTGTTATGTCTAAGAGGGCAGTTAGACAAAAAAAACGATGATGGGGGGGCCAAAATGATCCGAAATGGCTTAACTGAAGTATCCCAGCTCGTTTACTTGCAAGGGCGTCCGCTCTTTCGTTGCCCTCTACTCCCACATGTCCTGGCACCCAGCAGAGGGTGACTGTGATTAGCTTAACTTAACTTAATTTAGACTGAATTTAGTTTTTTTTGCAATTCAGCACGAGTTTCGAGCTAATGATGTTTGAGCTTAGTACTTTGATGGCTGCCTATTGACATAGCTATATTCTTGTTTTTGTACACTTTGTTCAAATAAACCGGGTACATCTCTCAATTGTATAGACTTCAAGCTGGAAGACCTAGGAAGAACCGTACATTTTTACGTTTGCATCTAGGAACTGCATTAGGTTCTGAATTGATCCAGCTGTCGACAGCACCGGGAGCCCAAACTCGGCAGCTGGACGGATAACACTAAGGTCTGACCCCGGACTGCACAAATCAGGGTGGGTGATTGGAGGGCCACAAAAGATGGACCAATCCCAATACAAAAAAGAAGCTTTAATAAAGGCCTAGGAAAATATAAATAATTATGTTATGTTTGATTAACAGTTCAAGAGTTACTCGATTCGTTACCTTTGGACTTGTATTACAGCCTATCGGTAGAATTTCATTTATTTCACAAACCGCCAGTCATTCCTCCAAGATTTAATATCCGAATTCTCTAATAAATTTTTTTTTGTTAATTTAACAACAAAGGGCTGTACTATGACTGTTATTCCTGTTGGGGTCGTGGATACGGATTCGTGTATTTCAACTGAGCTGGATGGATTCGGCCGTGGATCGATTGCGGGTTTGTGCTTTGGACTTTGCCTTGAATAAATAATAATATATTTTATTGCACATTGTTATTTATAAATTTTTCTTTTAAATATTAGCAGCATGGAAGATATCCGTCTGGAGAGTCGTTTAAAAAAATACAAATCAAATATATTTTTGGAAAAACTTTTGCAGCTCGTGTGTCAACTGCTGTTGGACCTCTGTAGCGAATAACATTCATCAATCATGTCAACCTTATGAATTTTTTAATCCTCGAATCTTGATCTCTTCTGCCTTGCCAAACTAGGTCGACCATGAATAATCTCATTAACCTAGATCCTGTGGTTTCATGTTTACCTATGCGAAGATATAGGACGAAATGCCTACTGATTTTTAATAAATTTCTACACTCATTCCTGGATCCGCAAGGTCGTTATAAATAAAAACCGCTCGTTGAACTTATTGAAGAAGAAAAAAAGGCATAAAATATACGTCCCTGTGACATTGACAGGCCATCCCACTCGGTTCAGTTACTTCCCACTTACATGTCGCCCACTTATACCGACCGTTGCACCCACTCGAAACAGTTTAAATCCTTTTATGGCTCCAAACCAAGAACACATCGTCTATACATTATATAATGCGAAACAATGGGACTTAAATAAAGGACGGATTTACGTTTTATAAATTGAAATGTTCATTGTCTCACCCCGGTGGACTCTGCCGAACTTCAAGATAATGATTCTAAAGCACACAATCGCCTTTTATGAATGATGTGCGAATGACGCCAACGTCCGCACGTTCACAACGGTAGGTTGCCGGTTAAAAAATAGGATCCACTTTTCACTGATTGATTAGCGGAAAGGAACCGTAATTGGCTCAACGACTTGTGTTCAGAGGTCGAGGATGTTTCTGGGTCTGGGCAACCGATACTTGTTGCAGTTGGTTGAGTAGATTTCTACCGTGATTTGTTCGTAGTGCACAATGTCTGTACTCGACTAAACAAAGACTGTCACCTGTTCTTCGAATACTTGGTTTTCGCGTCAATGTGAATCATTCATTTAGTGACAGCCAGTACGACCTTCCTGGTGTTACTGTACAGGATTTTCCAGCTGTCGGCGATTATCGGACTCCCGATTGCGCATATGATTGCTAAGAAAAGGTGAGAGTCGTATGGGGCCAGGTCTGGAGAATACGGTGAGGTAGGACTTCTTAACCGAGCTTCATTATCGGCTTCTTCGTTCTGGTGAAAAGTTACAATTTTTCTGTTCGCAAGAGGAGGTTATTTTTTAGCCAGAGGAAGAGATACTCGTTGCAGTTGGTTTGAGTAGATTTCTGTAGTCATGGTCGGGCCAAGTTGCAAAAGTCCTTAGTGCACAATGTCTGCTATACTCGACCAGACAAAAAGCATCACCTTTTTTGGTGAATATTTGATTTCCGCGAATTTGGGACAGTGTCATTTGGTGACAGCTAATGGTACGACCCGCGGTGTTACCAAGATCCATTTTTCGTCGCTTGTGACAATCCGTTCAAAAATCACTCTCGACTTTTGACGTGAAAGCAAAGAAAGTCAAATTTACTATTACGCTGAAGTTTGTTACCCTCGGCCAATTTTATGGTGAACCCATTTTAGCTTCCACGTCTTCCCAAGTCGACATCATCTAGAGCGAATGGTTCCATCGCTTGTATTGAATATCTCCGGTAAGCCTCTGACATGCTTGACTCGAATCAAGACCGACAACTTCCCTCAATTGGTCGTCATTCAAGACAAAAGGTCTATCAGACCGTGGTTCATCCTCAATCCACTCATTCTCAGAAGCAAACATTTTGACCCACTTATTTCACTTATTGTTTCATCACCGAATACAGTGCAAATTTTAAAATAATTGAAGTCTGTTAAAGGGGGCTTAACGTCAAACTACCTGTTGGGGTCAGGGGCGAGGGGTCAACCCACTTAAAAATACATCTTCCTGACAATTTTCAATGAAAAAACTGGCTGTGGCGGGATTCGAACCCAGGACCGCAAGCGTGGCAATTACGAGATGGACTCTTAATCACTCGGCCACTGCGGTTGTCATCCAGTGGCTTTTATGTTCTGTGAGGAGCTAGTAAGGTAAGTCTCGGTTACCCTACAGAAAGGTTCTGCTCCAATAAGGATGACGAGACAATCTCGTCTATCTGCAGTTTCTCAAATACCTTCTTGTCCAGGGACCTTCATCAAAGTTAGTTGTTTCGTCCCAATAGATGTCATGTACAGGTAGCTCTAGTGTAAGGATTTATTTTTCAAAATGAACAGAAGACTTTATGCAAGATATTATTATTGGGTTGTCCGGAAAATAATGCAGGATTTTGGTATTAAACAAAAAAAAAAGAAACTAGTTACTTTAAAGCAATGTTCTTTAATCAAAATAATTTCCCATACTCTCAATACATTTCTCCCAACGTGTTGGTNATGAGTAATCCTGTAAACGTAAACAGAATATTTTATATAGATTTTTTTTAATGAAAACTTAAAATCCTGCATTATTTTCCGGACAACCCAATACTAACTACTTTCTTCAGAGTTGGACCCGTGGGGTCCAATATCCAGGGCTTCCTTCAAATCAAAATCCTTCTACCAACTTATGCAAATAACCTCATAATGACCTCAGTTGTGCCGTTTGTTTACCCACAAACAAGAGTTTACTTCATACGAAGTACTTGGCCTTTACCGCTGTCAGAATATTTTGGCATCTTCCGTCCTCTTTTTGGGGATTTCATGTGCACATTGGCTCTATTTCAAGTTGCTTGAAAAATATTTTGCGTCTGCCCCAGTGCTGGAAAGTTTATAGTTTTGGCCCTATAACGCCTCTCCCAGTAGATCCATTCATCCTTTTTTGTTTTATAGGTGCTTCTTTTTCCACTTTTTTCTCGTATTACGAGTCCACTTTCACTCGTACTCAGTGAAAACGACCATGACCTAGAGACCTTCTCGTCTCATAATCACTAATGTTGTGTACCAGTCTCGGTTTCTGTAGTGCTGGTATAGTATCAGTGGTGAAATAGGTGACCCTTATTTGGATACCAGCACATAAAGGACACAATGGCAATGAAAAGGCGGATGGCCAAGTCAAAGAAGTCACTGCGTTTGTCGGGCCACAACCGTTATTACCTCACTCTATGAGCACAGCGAAGGAGAGTATCAATAGCAGGGGCATAAAACAATTCAACAACAAGGGAGTGGAATTTATCCCCCGGACACCAATGGCTGTTCTCTATCTCAAGGAAGGGAATTAGGAGGCATTCTGACGGGCCACTGCCCACTGAGAAGACACCTCTTCGTAATGGGTTTCCTACCAGATCCCTTTTGCCGCTTCTGCGAAATAAAAGAAGAAACGGCAAGGCACTACCTCGCACAGTGTGATAGGTATGCTAAGTCTAGATTCGAAATCTTTGAAGGAGAGGACATCGCCAAATCACTCCCCGAGATTAAATGGTCCAAAATCTTGGGGTTTGTGAACAGGTCCAAGAGATTTATGCAGGACATGTGAGCCGACCAAGTCCTGGACCTTTTAGGGATGGGGTACGAGTCTACCCAGGCATTTAACCCCTCGGGTCTTGGTCGAGTATATATATATATATATCAGTGGTGAAAATGCCATTAACGAAAACGTTACAAAAAAATAACTCTATTTAAAACTTCTTACTTCACATGACCTATTGCTTTTAACTCAGCCTGCCTGTCATATTTCATGTGCACAAAGCTCTAGTGTAAGTTTTTCTGCATGAAAAATATGTTGGGTCTGCCCTAGTGCGATAGAAATTGTATAGTCCAAAATTTCCACACCAAGCTCTCGATCCATCCTAACCGTACTGCCTCTCTGCAGACCTTTTCGTTCCTTAATATATACTGATTGTCAGCTTTGAATGGTATCTTTTAACAAGTGTCCATCGGAATCAGTGTTGTGACCGAGAGAAAAAAAAACATATTCTGAGTTTTTAAACTTTTCATTTCAATCCATCTTGTTGTTGGCCAGGCGGAAAATAAAATAGACTGTTTCATTTGCTTAATCCAATACCAAGAAGACCTTTCAAGCCGCTTTAAACAACTACTTAGTGTCTCACTAACCTCACTGTCCACACTCAATTCCATTCATCAATGAAATTATTCCTGCTTCCGTTTGATCTATCCTAACTATATCGGTCAAGCTCCGTCCAAGATTATGCAATCCCGAGAACTTTCCAAGTCCCTTTAAAAGACGATGACCACGAAGTCATCAGACGAATTGGTCAGTACTTCATTAACTTCACTATTGACTATCACCTCAACGTACAAGAATGAAATCAATCCTGTTTCCTCAAGTTTCATTCCAACCTTTCAATCCATCCAAGAATTGCCCTAGCCCCGTGCAACGTGTCAAATTAACGAGAAAAAATAACAATCTCGATTCGATCTTAATAACGATTAATTTTCAACATTCTTATGGACGCGACTGACTTCTCCAACGAGAGGCGGGTTTCAAGCATGCGTCAAATGACATTTCGGTCAACAAACTTTTATCGATGGATCCCGATTTGTGCGTGGGAGTTCGAGTCGATTTTTAGTCATTGTATAGGCCAAGGTAATGCACTTGATTTATCGTGGGAGTTCTACTCTGCAAAAGAAAGTAGCACCAAGGTTATCTGGGTTTTAAAATAAAACCAAATTACCATTTTGAATATATCTTATTTGAATGAAATCCTCGTTGTACAGCATATATTTTGACTCGTGAAGACCATAAATCCTATTGAAATAGCAAATAAAAATATGAACAATCAGGACTTAAAGTACCCGTGACTTATCACACATAGCGACTTCAATAATAGTCGAAAGGTCATAATTTAGCAAACGACAGAATATGAAACACACGGTAAAAAAATAACTACGACTAATATAAGTTTGGTGGATTCAGCTCCAAAAGCATTAAATTCGTCTGCCATGAGTACAGTTTAAAACTTTACGATTTAATAGGTCTAGGTTGACACGGTGTCCTATTCCATCTCGAGGTGCTGAATACAATGCGCCATATAAAACAGTTTCCTGAACCTTCTGCTGCCGCATACTCATCAAAAGCTCCCCTGTGCTGCGTGGATCAAGATATGGATGACGGCTTTGAATACTGCTTGGTATTTCAAGGAACGTTCTGCTGTCAAACCGAATTTGCCTCTACCTTGGTCAATTCTGCTCTTTTATCCATGTGCTTAGCAAAAGAGAGTCTCGGAGTGAGCACTATTCCAAGATTTCTCTTTCCTGGAGAATTATCGAGCAAGGTTGACAACCAATCTTTCACTCACTTGCTGCTCTGGTTCATTAGCGAACTAAGACAGGTCATCTGCAAATGTAAAGTAAATGCCCTTAGGCGCAGAGTTCCAGTCGCTGGATGGTAAGCGGCTTCAGCGGAGCCAGGCGGGTTTTTGCAAACAGCAGGTTCGTAACTTTGGAGGAATATGCACCATGGCTATCAAGAATGAAGCGATTCTAAATTCATGCCCTCTCTACGAGATTTCATCCGATCCCGACGATTATTCTATGTTGACACCTGGACATTTTTTAGTCGGCGACGTCCTAGTATCATTGCCTCAATATGATTGCTGACTCGATGGCAATTCCTGCAAAAATGCGTGGCAGATATCTGGAAAAAATGGCGTCTGGAGTATCTGACCACTCTACAGCAACGTACGAGGTCCAACCAAGTCTCGAACTTCAACTTTGGATAGTAGTGCTAGTCGTTTACACTCTGCAAAAATATGTTTCACCATCACAGGGAGAAGTGTCTGCCCACAGTCCTGCGACTCCTGAGGTGGCGGTATCTGTGTGTCAGGCGGACAAAGCCTATCCTTAATCGTGTGAGGAACTTTTCGGAATTCGGAAAAAGTCGAAAAATATATTTGTGCCATGGTATATATTATAACTTTTCCCATCAAATTAACCTCTTTAACTTTAAATTAGCCTTTTTAATTTTAAATTAATCGTTTGTAATTTTAAATTAACCATTTTTAATATTAAATGAACCCTTTTTCACTTCAAATTAACTTTTTTTAAATTAAAAATTAACCTCTTTTAATGTTAAGTTAAGCCTTTCTTTAGAGCATTAAAAATAATTAGGATATGATATAAAATATAAGCGCGATTTTTTTTAAATATAAAATAATTGTCAACTAAAAATTAAATATAAAAACAAATGATTCTTCCCTTAATTGGAGATCATTTGGTTTTACATTTAATTTTATATAACAACTTCAAATGTGATTAATTTTCAAGATGTATTTTAGATAAGAAAAAATTCTTAAATTAAAAGAAAAATGGTTTATTTTTATATTTTATATATTTTTTAATTTAATTAATTTTCATGTGGTATTTTATATAAGAACAAATTTTATACATATTTTTAATTTACCAATTAAAATAAGAATCAATTATTTTTAATTAAACTTTATATAACTGTTAATTTTCATTGTAATTAATTTTCACATCAACTTCTAAGAGTACAATTGTATATATATTTATTGAGTATAATTTTAAAATTCGCAAATAAAGAGAAATTTTATTTTCATGCTCATATTTCATACCATCGTTTTTTAATGCTTTAAGAAAGGGTTAAGTTAAAATCAAAAAAGGTTAATTTGAAGATTAAAAAGTATTTAATTCAAAGAAAAAAAAGATTGATTTGAAATTTAAAACGGTTAATTTGAAATTTAAAAAAATTAAAAAAGTTAACTGTGTAGTTGAAAAGAGTAAATTTGAAATTAAAAAGAGGTTAATTTCAAATTTATAAAATTATAAAGTTAATGTATAGTTTAAGACAGTACATTTGAAATTAAAAAGAGGGTAATTTGAAATTTTAAAAAAATTAGAAAAGTTAATGTGCAGTTGAAAAGAGTAGATTTGAAATTAAAAAAGGGTTAATTTGAAGTTGAAAACGGTTAATTTGAAATGTAAAAATTATAAAGTTAATGTAAAGTTGAAGACAGTAGATTTGAATTTAAAAAGGGGTTAATTTGAAATTTTAAAAAAATTGAAAAAGTTGAAGTCGAAGAGAGTAGATTTGAAATTAAAAAGAGGTTAATTTGAAATTTAAAAAAAAAAATTGATAAAGTTGGAGTCGAAGAGAGTAGATTTGAAATTGAAAAGAGGTTAATTTGAAATTGAAAACGGTTAATTTTAAATTTTAAAAAATTAGAAAAGTTAATGTGAAGTTGAAGAGAGTAGTTTTTAAATTAAAAAGAGGTTAATTTGAAGTTGAAAAAGAGTTCATTTTATGATTAAAAAGGGTTAATTTGAAATTTAAAAAAGTTAATTTGAATATGAGAAGAGTTGGTTTGAAGTTAAAATAATCAATTTGACGAAAAAAGCTAAATCAGTAGAGTCATACATATTAACTTATTATTTACTATATGGTATGATAAAAAGGAAAGATGAGTTTTCAAAAATGTATGTAAAATTATTTGTGTTAGGTTTATAAACCTTTTAAAAAGAATTGGTATGTTTTAAATTGCTCGTTAATTAATAGGGTTTTTCGTTATGTATGAATTGTTGTATAATTAATACTATATGAAATGATTATTCGAATTCACCGGAACAGATGGCGATCTGAATTTGTGTCCCTGAGGTCGTGGGCTGTAATTGGAGGAAAAACGACCTCACGTGAACCTTGATTTTTATATTTAGGCGATCTAGAACAGTATTTGGAGAAATGTTTCTCGGATTTGAAGCCCTTTTGAACAGTTTATTATTAATACAACCTATTTGTAAAGATGGTAGATAAGGCTATGCAAAGATGTTAGACAAAAATCTCTGGTGCGACAAGAGGTCATCATTCACCATGGAGTGAATGAAGAGAATTACATAACTTGTACAAGTAGTGTGTACAAAGGATGTGAGATCATATGTGGAATAGATGAGAAGTCAAGGGAAGTTCCTTACAGCAGGAATGGTATAACCACTTCGAACCTGCTTAATAAGTCACTTGGCACACAATGTGAAGGATTGTAATTAAGGTTTGACCAGTAAGGTTAGGATGGATCGAAAGCATGTCGTGGAACTTTTAGAAAGCTGGAACTGAGCGATTTGTTGAGACATGTTCAGGTCTCTGTGGATAGAGAAGTTAGTGATAAGTAGCTTTGGGGGTGATGCTGAGTCTTAGACAGATCACAGGCTAGGTGGTTGAGCAGGAATAATTTCATTGTTGAGGTCATTATGGATAATGAGATTAGTGAAGTACTCAGGAGCTTTGATAATTCATCTGAGGACTTCTGGCTATAAAGATTGCACTGGATTTTGGATAAGCTTATTACTTAAATAAATACCACAGTTCCGCTCCGTCCTTGGTGGAAGCAATTATAAATTGTAAAATTTAGTTGGGTTTTTACGGTCCTAATTTCGTAGTCTTTGTAGCAGTACAAGTCTTCTGTTAAGAAGTCTTCTAATTTCTCGAATTCCACGTGATACTATAAACAATCGTAAGTACGTAATTTGGATTAATTCGTTTGTGTGCATTCGATGACAAACATTTTTTCAATGTGAATGTGATGGCCATGCACTCGGGGGACAGTGAACCTAGCCGACCCTAGCAGGTCATCATTCACTAGCGTGAAGTATTAAGGAACGACAAGGTCTCGAAGGAAATTGTAACTAAGGTTGACCAGTAAGGTTTGGATAGATCGAAAGCATGGTGTTGAACTTTTAGAAAGCTGGAACTGAGCGGTTTGTTGACACACCGTCTAGATAAGACATGGGCAGTAAAGTTGAGTGGATCGAGAGCTTAGCGTGGAAATTTTGGAAACCTGATACTTGTCGATTCGTCGACAAAACGGATGTTCAGGTCTCTACGGATAGAGAAGTTAGTGATAATTAGCTTTGGGGATGAAGCTACTGTTCTTTGGATTGGATAGTCTTAGACAGATTACAGGCTAGGTGGTTGGACTGAAACTTGAGGAGTTCTTTAATATGAAGATTAAAAAACGAGGAAGTCTGGATAAGGCATGGACAGTAAAGTTGGGTGGATCGAGAGTTCAGTGTGGAAATTTTGGAAACCTGGTACTTGTCGAGTCGTCGACAAAAGGTATGTTCAGATCTCTGTGAATAGAATAGACGCAGTATGAAACATGTATGTGAAAAAAAAAATATCGAAAAATGACCATAATGCTCTATGATACGTGACAAAAAACGCTGGATGAATAAGCAAAAGAAAGGGAAAGAATAAACACATATCAAACAAAAATGGGCACTACTGCTGAACACAGACGGTTTAAGGATGACATTAGCTAGGGATGGGCGTTAAAGGGCCAAACTGTACAATTTCTATGGCACTGGGGCAGACTCAAACTGTTTTTCAATTAGAAATACTTACAATAGAACTATGTGCACATGAAATAATAAAAAAAGGGAAGATGGGGAAACATCTGACAGGCAGGCTGAGTTAAAAAGCCATTATGTTTTATGATATAAGCTCTAAACTTATTTAGATCTTTATCGAGGTTTTCTTTGGGATTTTCATCACTAACACTACAGCCAGCACTGCAACCGAAGGACACAACGAGCCGAACGACCCATCATGACGATGACGAGAAGACGAAGCCCGTTTGACTGACTAAACGAGCAAGGTTAGGGACACCGAAATAATCCTAAACGAACATTTTATTGCCAAAAAACAGTTTTCAAGTAATAATAATAATAAAAAGAGTTATGCTAAGGTTTTTTATTTTATTTTTCCTTCACAAATAAGTAGTTCGTTTTAAATTGTACAACTTATTAGTCGGTAGTATATAGGCAGTGAGCCTGAAACATCTATATCACACTTTTGTCCATATTTCAATTTATTTGTAAATAAATTATTCTTATTCTACAATATAAAATATTTGTATATAATAATAATTAATTATTAAAACGCTGGCTCGGAAAACCATTAAATGATCGAATAAGTAATAATTGAACAATAATCAAATAATTATTCAACATTGCGATTTTTTTTAAAAGAAAATCACAAAAATGGTGATAATTTAGACTGAAAGAAGAGTGTTAAGCTTTAAAACGGTTGTAATATTGTTGAATCTTGATAAAATCCCGAGGTGTTATGAATTTTAATTTGTATGGCACCACCCATCGGAGACGAAAACTTGCTCCGGTTAATCAAGCCCAAAAGTGTTTATTTTTGATTGCCATGAAAATTCCTATTTCAGATCCTTCAAGAGTACTATAAACGAATTTGAATAGCATTTGTTCAAAACTAAATTTTTTGGCCGACTTTACTGGATAGTATTTTCTAGTTTTTGTAACTTTTTATGTGTTTATTTAGAAATCGTGAGATGCGGTCTGGTGTGATGTAGGTTTCAGAAAAACATTTTCTTTATCGTGCCAACGTTTCGATCTTTATTGAGATCATCTTCAGGGCTC